>NC_059073.1:105902434-106187434 GCF_020497125.1 Mauremys mutica
GCGAGCCTTTCATTTGCACCCTACATTAAAAAAACATTAACACTTCCAACAAATCAAATGACACTTTACTACTTTTACATGTATTTTTTTTACACATCTCTTTTGTATATGTTATCCCTCTAAAGCTTAAATATAAAAGATACGCCCCTAACCTACTTTGCCCTTCCTTGGCAAAGATGTTTTTTCTTCTAAAGCTACAGAAGCCAATTTGGTAGCCTTTTATATGTTTCTCTGCATGTATGCTGTCATCTGGAGGATATTGTGGTTTTATTTTTTTCCTCTTTCTCTAATTCTGCAGAAGTCAAAAGAGTTGCCTGCTATTTACATCTGTGTGTAACACTAACATAGTGAATGGCAAAGTCATCAGTGATAAAATCAGGTATGTGCATAGCTCTAAGGGTACACTAAACAAACTTGTCATTCAGGGTCTTTCCTTTATATGAAGGCAATGGCATTTTTTAGTTATTTGCGGAGGTAGAGCAGCTGCAGGTGTTGAAACAGGCATAGGGCCTGATTCTGATTTTTACCTGCACCAGTTTTGCATCAATGTATCCCCATTGACCAGAGGTGCTGGAACAATTCGTATAGCAGGGGTGCTGAGAGCCATTGAACCAAACTGTAAACCCTGTAGATGATGGAAGCCATTTCAAAGCTAGGGCGTGCGGCTGCCGCACCCCCAGCACCTCTAGTTCCAGCACCTATGCCATTGACTGCAGTGGAGTTACTCCTGATTTACACTGGTGTGAGAGACAGTAGAATTAGGCCCACTTATTTTTTTAGATTCCCATCAAAATGACAGCTATACATATTTTTAGAAAATTTCTGGGCAATGAATTGCTGAACTAAAAAAAAAAATGAAAACTTTTTTTTTAGTGCACTCTACCAGATTATCTCAATTTAAAAGAGGTCTAATTCTGGACATAAACAAGATGGCTGTGTCCCTTAATCCATATTTTATATTAACAAAACTTGATCATGATTATGATCATATAAGTATTTGATGTTTTTTCACTCCGTGGAAGAGAGAGTGTCACTGGATTTTGAATATCAGACCATGAAAATGAAAGCTGTGCAATTACTACATTGGAACACAGTGCATCTTGTGAGAATCTTGCTATAATGTTACTACACAAGGGGATCTAGCTAATGGTCAGATACGGTCCCTTTTTCTCAGATACCAAAGGTGTCAGCAGCCTTATGAAAAGAAGAAAACTTTTATTTTTTTCATGAGGCTGCATGGCTCAATCCTTTGGGGCAATTCAGGCAGCTGGAAACTCCCTGAGTTCTACTCCTAGCTCTGGCACGTCATGCTGTAGGGTTACAGGCAAGTCACTTAGGATCTGATTCTGCAAGGGGCTCAATGCCCTCAGTTTAGTGAAGACTGATAGTGCTAGCTTCCCTTGGAGAGGCAATCAGTAATGGAATGAATTTCCCCATCTGTAAAACTAGGTACATACTACTTATGTATCTACCACACTGGCGTGTTGTGAGGATTAGGTTATTTGTACACGGTCTTGAAGATGGAAAGTGTTAAGTATTCTTGCTCATTTTAGAGAGTTTATAGTACATACATTATTTATTTGCATTCTGGTAGGGCCTAACGATCCCAAGCAGGATTATGCTAAGTAGTGTTGTACACGCATATAGTTAGAATTTCACGTATCTGTTTCATAATTCTAGTGGGTTTTACTTAATTTAATTTTTCTAACTGATTATCAGTTTTAGACTATGGCATTTATATCTGGCATTTATATCTGGCATTTCAATTTATTTTGAGCTTACATTGATTACCACTTTTTTAAAAAAGTAAAAGACACAGCAATTTTCTATGGCTATTCAAGAATCAAATCTTTATCAGTGGTACTCTATTGTACTTTTGCTGGTGTATGTGTGTGTAATATATATATATACACACACACAGTCAATTTCAGTCCTCAGTAAAGGAAGACAAACTGGGAATCATGACTAGAGATAAGACGTATTGTTACAAAACAATTATATTTATGTTCACTGGTGTTCCTAAATCACAAATGTTAAAAGCTTTTACTGAATCATAAAGGTCATAACCTAAGTTATGTTGAAATAGATTATTATTTCAGAGGAGTCACTCATTGTGCACAATAGAAATGTTAAAATAAATATTTAATTAAGCAATTACATTTGGAATGATTTGCGATCATTTAGATGTAATACAGAAAATAATTTGCTTCCCAGATTGGCATGATATATTTCATAATTTTGTAGTAGATAAGGCAATACACAAGTTATTGATCTTATTCAATATATTATGTTATCACTCTCTCACTGTCCACTGACTAAATGTGTTAGCCCAGTTCCATATACTTTTACTTTCATGTCCTTCTCTAAGTCATTTTTGTCTTGTTTGAGAAACCCTTCTAGGACTAGATTCTACCACCTTTACTCATGTAGAGTATTGCCTTACTTTGTCTGTCCCATGGGACTAATCTTGGAATAAGGTACTACTCAATGTGAGCAATGATGGCAAAATCTGGTCTCTAGGATCTAGAAAATTACTTTCCTTGATGCCAACTTTGCTCTTTGGAAAATACTGATATTTTCCCTTGTCTGTTTCTTAGTGAGTGGAAGCCAACATGTCTGTTTTGCTTAATTCCTTGTTTGTGGAACAGCATTGCTGATTATGTCAGTAGAGCTGTTAACTGATACTTGTTCTGTAACAATAAAGCTTTTCATCTGGTTTCCATAAATACACTCATAAATTAGTGGGTGTATGCTTCTGTGCAGGCAAAATGAGTAACTGAACACCTGTGCTGGTATTTGCATGCTGTTACCTGTTTTGCAAGAGCACAGATGAGGAGGGTTGCACAAAAATGGATACACTCACAAATAGATTTGGGTGCATTTCCAGTTGGTTTCCATAAATATAGCTAATATGTCTTACATAAACAATTATTTTTTTTTATATATTCTCAGTGAGAATAGTGGGCAGTTCTAAATAGTTATCTAGAATGGAGAGAACATGGCCTTACAGATTATAACAATTCTGAAGTAAAACAAATTTTAGGTCTAAATTTTCACCTGACAATTGTCTATTAAATAGGTTTACAATGGTGTTTCTTCTAGATTTCTTAACAGTTAGAACTTCTCTTTTATGTATTCATTTGTTCATTTAGGATCCGGTTCTGCCACCCTTATGCTGATAGTACTTTACTCTGCGAGCAGATTATTGAAAACAATTGTATTTCTCTTAAACATGAGTAAAGGGTGGCAGACTTGGGCCATCACTGGGTCCAAAATATTTTAGAAACCCTTCAAAAATATTTCTAAATCTTCAAGCAATTTCTGTACATTTTGTGCCTTTGAGCCTTCTAGTGACATCTGTTACAACATTCCACAGCAGTCCATGGCTAATACTACTTATGGGGCCAGATTTTGATATCCTTATTCACTGTGGGTAACAAAATACTACAAATTACAGTTATTCCAAATGAAATCAATGAAGCTACTCACAAAGAACTGTACTACTCCATGTGAGTAAGGCCATTAGAATCTGGTTATGTGTATATAAATTTGTGTGTGTGTATTACACACAAACAGAGCCCTGTTTCAAAATCAGCATTCCAAGGATAGATTGTGGCTAGTCTGTACATAACTATGCAGTGGGGTAGGGGAAGAAGTAAGGAGGAGTCTCTTTCCTGTCCACCATTGCACAAGTCTATACATAAACCAGCTAGGATTTCAAGCCCTATACGCAGGGGCATACAGGAGATGCTACCAAGTGGCTCCCCTATGGAAGCAGCTCGTCCAAAAAGGGTCAGACTAGGAAGTAGGCAGGATTATGGATCCCCTTTGCATGTCAGGCAGTCATGGCTGAACTCCCCCAGCAATTGGTAGCCACAGAGGAGACTATGTTGCACTCTTTAAAAGGGTGGAGGCAGTTTATGGACTCCCACTGACATCAGAGAGCTCCAGGAAGCATTTTCCAAGCGCTCCATCTGAAGCAATGCACATCACTCCTGTGTTTTAGCTCTGTCGCTAAGTTTGTTGATTACATTTCATGCCAATACATATAGATTCTCTTCACTGGTTCATTTTAGACAGTTTTAGGTTTACACGGCACACACATCTGTTTTTGTATCCCTGTTGGGAATCATTTTTATTCTTGGGGTCAGGCTGTGCCACCTTTACTCGCAGCTGGTGCCTTATTCCAGGAGTATCCCCATTGATTTCAATAGGACTGTTTGTGGAGTAACGTATCACTCAACAAGAGCCAGGATGGCAGAATTACTGTGACTTAACAGGTAGAGATTTTGGAGTATTTGTCCAATCTGAATTTAACCCTCAGACAGATGTGCAAATTAATGCACTAGAAGTTACTCTAGATCTATTATCCATGCAAATAGTTCTCTTCCTAGAGCTTTCACAACAATGGGTAAATGGCAGATTTTTCAGACTGACTTATTTCCAGATTAATTTTGAATTTTCCACATGTAGATAGATATATATATATAAATAAATAAAAATATGGCCACATACTTGTTTTCCTAGAATCACATTTCCAACGTAAAGTTACCCAGCAAAAAGGTTTTTTCTCATCACATGCAACAAGGAAACGGGGGACGTTGAATAAATGTAAACATGACTTCAGTGGCACTACTTGCACAAGAAAGGGCTTGCAGGAGTAAGCCTTGAAGGATTGGGCCCATTTTCTACTAATGCTCTAGTCTATAACAAATAGAGGGAATGGTTCTTTTACCAGAAATAAATTATCAAAGACAGGTACGTGTCCTGTTAAGGAACTGGTTCTATATAATATTCACGGTGTTAAGGAAGAGTCAAAGAGACAACTACCCTATGAAAAGCAGCTGATGCCCGTCCTGTATGCACAATAAGAATGCAAAGCACAAACATAGGCCTCATACTGTAATCAAAGGCAATAGAAAATGTAATAGAGTTTAGGACAAGAACACAATTTTAAAAAACTATTTGACAGTAAATTATAATATAGAAGGACTAATGAACTCCTAACTTGCATGAGACTGTGTGTAATAAGCCTAACCAGACAAATTCACATGTATGTATTTCCCACAGAAGTCAACAGGAGTTTTGTGAGAATAAGAACAGCAGGAATAATAAATGTGGGTGGTGGTTTTTTCACCTCACCAGAGCTATGATAGTGTCATGCAGTTACAGCCTAGGACCTGATCCTGCAAAGCTTTAGGCAAATTGGGTAAAATTTTCAAAAAAATGCCTTAGTGACTTAGGACTTAAATACTGTTTTCAAATGCTCCTAAGTCTCATTGGCAGTAGGAACTTAGGGTGTGATCCACAAAACAACTGGCTGCCACCTAACCTGGTGGGCATCTAAACTCATTTGGTGCCTAGGTTTCTGCTGTAAAATTTCCCTGTGTGCGTAAACTTTAGACACTGTGGCACACACACTGCTGCTCACTCTAGGCACCCAGGCAGCTATCTCCTGGCTAAGTCACAGAGCAATTCACGAACCACGCACGGGAAGACAGGTCTTTAGTTGCACATGGGGCCCAATCTAATAGGTGGCCTCTGAGCATGGCTACCTAATTAGTCCCATTCAAAATCCAGCCATAGTAGACAGGGTTGCCCACCTTATAACTCTCAGCCCAGTGGTTGGACCAATCACCTATGCCCTAGGATGTGGGAGATGCAGGTTCAATTCCTTTCTCTCTGCCAGAGTGGGAGAACAGATTTAAACAGGGGAGCTGCAACCCTTCAGGAGAGTGTAGCTGTTTCACTATGGCTAAATACAGAGTGATTGGATCTAGAGTCTCCCACCTTCCATGTGGAAGCCCTAACTGATGGACGGCAGAATCATTCTCGTGCTCCTTCTTTGGCCCACTGACTGTTCCACTGTGGATAAACACTTAGCTAGTCAGTGAGTGAGAGAGGGAGAATGACACTGCAGGTGAGTGGTCAGGGAAAAGTGGCAGACCCAGAGTCCAGTCTCCCCACTCCAATTACTCTGTTATTATTTATCTGGAACAGCTTCAACAGGAGAGACTGAGGGAGCCCCTCCCCCCCCCAACAGAATATCCCATAGCTCAATGGTTAGAGCACATTCTTGAATGATAGCAGGCCCATGTTTGAATTATTTCTCTCCCTCAGGCAGCAAAAGGGAATTGAAATGGTATCTCCCATATCCCAGGCAGGTGTTCTAGCTAGTGAGATAAAAGTTAGTAGGTGTGTGGCACCACCACCACTTCCTCCTCCTTATCTCCATTTTGTATGGAGTGAGGCAGGCACCTAACTCATTCCCACAAGAAATGCCTTAGGCACCTAAACTGCCTAAGTCCAGGCAGCAGGTTCCTATTCATGGATCACTAGCAGAGATAAGCACCTCCCTGCAGACCAGACATAGGCGCCTATTTCCATGAGTGGGCCATGACTTAGGACATACCCTTCTCTTCGGCATCTCCTATTGGCTTGTGTAGGCATCGCCCCACCTACTTACTGGCTTTTGTGAATCACATTCTTAGCTACTTAACACTCCCCATTCTTTGTATAGGGAACCAAAGCACCTAACTCAGGCTTTGTGAATCTCAGTGTTGTTCCTGTGATTTTCTGGGCACCTAAAAGGTGACACAATGCTCAGGGTTGCAACACCTAAGTCCTCTCATGAATCCCATCCTTTGGCATTTTTTAAAATGATACCATATTCAGTCCCATGCATAGCCCCACTCTCATAAGTAAAGTTTGCAGGTTTGGGTCCATATTTTGAGGAATTACTATTTAATACAATACATTGTACACCCAAAAATGTTTCCCTTTCTGTTCTCCCCTATTCCACCATCTGTGTTTCTTATTATCCTGTTTATCATTTGTCCCCTTTTACTACCAGTTCCTGTGTCTGTAATCTCCCTCTTATGTCTTCAAAAATCCTCTTTATTTGTCCTGTTTATCTTATTGCCCTCCCTGTCTCCTCACAATATACGCAGGGAAATGGATGTCAATCACATTTCACAGGTAACCAAGCACAAGTGTACATGGGATTAGATTAAGACTTGAGTCTATATCTAACCTATTGGGTGGCAAAGAGCTGCTCCCACCATAGGAAGAGCCCCAGGAAGGACTCATGCCATAGTTAGGCCAGGTCTACACACAGACCTGTAGTGGTATAACTAAGTTGCTCAGGGGTATGGATTTTTCACATGTAGACAGAGCTATGTTGATGGTAGAGCTACTCCTGTCGACATAGCTACTGGTCTCCCAGGGAGGTGGATTAACAACGCCAATAGGAGAAGCTCTCCCATTGGGGTAGGAGCACCTTCCCTTCAGGACTACAGCATCACAGCTGTACTGATGCACTGTTTCACGTGTAGACCTGCCCTTAGATTCCATCCTTGCTCCTTGCTCCCCTTGGGGCACAAGGGGATAGGGAGGAGAGGCAATTTACAGCAGTCCTGCAAAGGGTGCTGCTTATTTCTCCCCCATGTTGGCTCAGCATTGCTGACTAGTGTATTGTGGGTGGGGCCAAGGTTCAGCCCTTCCCCTCCCACTTGCTCCACGATGAGTATTGGCCCTACAGCCCCAACTCCTGGTTCCTTCTCTTGCCGCCTTCACCAAACCATGGTGCAGGGAACCCTACTGCGCGCGCACACACGCACACACACACATTTATAGGTTCTTGTACCCCTTTATTTCCCTGAAGAGCTGAGTTAGGACAAATCAAAATCTGACCCAGAAAAAATGTACATAGTGTGCTTCTAGTCAAGGTTACAGGTTAAAATATCCCTATGGCTCTAGACCAGTTAGGGAAAACCCTTCTCCAGTTTTAAAAGCTTCATTGTGTCATTAATTTATTGAGATGGGAGTTCTAGAAAAAAAGATGCTTGTTTAGTGAGCTCAGTGGCATGGCAATACCCTTAATGTTTTACCAATTCACAGCTGAGGAAACATTTGTTTGTAGTGTAGTCTTGCCCCAGAGTCAGGCTCTGAGAATAAATGGAAACATGTCAGCATTTCTGAATTTTAATCCCTGCCTCCAAAAATACAAATGAGGATTGCATCTGTCACCGTCTAATGAAGTCTTCCAGCCAGGAGGGAAGCTAACAATTTGAAATGTAGACATACAGGGCCTGATTCTGATTTCTCTTACCCCATCGTTACACTGGTGGAATTCTATTGATTTCCATGGTGTTGTTCCTGATCTATACAGGTGTAGCTGATATCAAAATGACATCCACAGTGACAAAGCCACAACCCACACTCCTCGGAGGGAGACCTTGTCTTTATACTTGCCTGTAAACCATCTAGTGCACTTGCTGAATTCTATAAGTAACAGTGATCTACTATAGTAGACATGTCATTATGTTCAAAAGGCCTGAACTCTTCCCATTTATAACAATGTAACTCCCTTGAGTTAAGTGGAATTATATCCTATTTACATGGATAATATAACACAAATAGCTCATTCTGCACAACACCTTATTTTGTAACTACCTGGCTCCTACTAACTCACCACGGTGTAGGGTTGTCCTCCTATATGAATTCTTTCCTGAGCATGCCTTCCTGGGGCTGGCCCTTTAAATTTTGCAAAGCAGTTTTGCCATGGTCATTTTGTATCTAGCTGCTATTGGTTTATCTCAGGCTTTTCTAGCTGGTACCTATTTCATTTCTGTAATACTTCTCTTAGGCCTGGTCTACACTAAGAAGGGGGTTCGAATTAGGGTACGCAAATTCAGCTACGTGAATAGCGTAGCTGAATTCGAAGTACCCTAATTCGAACAACTCACCCGTCCACACGCGGCGGGGTCGAACTCCGCAGCTCCCCCGTCGACTCCTCCAACTCCTTCTGCCGAGGTGGAGTACCGGAGTCGACCGCGGCGCTTCCGGAGTTCGAACTATCGCGTCTAGATCAGACGCGATAGTTCGAACTCCAAAAAGTCGAACTCTCCGCGTCGAACCGGCAGGTAAGTGTAGACGTACCCTTAGTTTTTCTTTTCTTATTCCTGGTGGAATGGCACATTCTCTCCTATCTAATTCACATCAACATGAGAGGTGAATCGTGCACAGTTGGTTCACTAATGGCTTTCTCCAGATTCACTGAAGTCAATGGAAAGACTCTTATTGATTTCAGTCGGAGCTTGATTGGACCCTAATCTAGTGGGCTCAATTAGATACATTATGTAGCAATGCAATAACAAAAGTCCTAAGGGGAGTGAAGAGAACGCCCTTGCCAGTTGTCAGAGTACATACTGTCTGTAGGCAAATAAAATGTTATGCTGTGTCATATTTGGTACATGCCTGCCTACAGTTATGCCTCATTACTCCCGAGTTTTAGACAATGATGAAGTCCCCTGCTGAGTTTTCACTCAAAAGGACGGGGCAGAAGAAGTCTGAAAACTAGTAAGGCAACCTGCTTCATTTGAAATCTTGAACATTCAAGCCAACAGAATTTCAAAATCAAATTGTAATCCTTTTATTTTCTTTTTGCTTGAGATCCCATAATTTTATTGCCCAATCTGCTAACCTAAAACTTAGAACAGGCTTTTGGGCTGAGAAATACGAATTAAAAAGAATATGTTCTAAAATCCTAAAATGAGCACGATTTCACAGGCATGACTTCCAAATCACTAATTGTATTCAATATTTAGTTTGCATTTTTCAGCTTTTGTAATTAAAGAGATGTGAGCATTTCTTCTGTTGTGTTGAATTCGATTAGCAGTATCTTTAAATGGTCTAGAGGTAATTCCAACACATCTAAAACACTAATGTGAGTACAACAGTCATCATGTTCTCTTTCATGATGAGGATATATTGCATAAATGTGTAGTAACCTTCTTTTTATATTTCCTTAGCCCAAAGAAATCACTTCTTCCTTATTTTTTAATAAGTGCTGTTGATGGTTACTCTCGAGTCCCATGTCTACCATAATCTGTTTCTGAAGTATCTACCTTTTAAAATGTGAAAAAGTATTTTTTTAAGGAAAATCCTTTCCAACATTTAAAATGCCTGCCAAATCCTTACACTGACCACTCAAATGAAAAAAATAGCAACATAACACTAAAATAGTATGACATTTAAAAGATGGGATGCCATTTCCTTGGAGCCATCCACTTCTCAAGCCCCGATGTGTTTGTGGTGGCAGCAGGATTCTGGCTGTTGGAGCATTAAACATCCTGTTTCCAAGGGGCGGCTACCAACTGAGGCACTGGAATAAGCCTTTGAGGTTGTGGAACACTGATACAGCCTCCATAGCATTGATTTTATCTGGAAAATCCTTGAGTGCAAGTTTTGCTCAGGATCTTCAGAGGAGCTGGTGTTTTTAAGCTTTCTCGTGTCTCAGACTCAGCAAGCCACAGGAAAACTGGCTAATTGAATAGGAGGCATAATCTGAGAGTATGGCTGCTGAAATCCTGCTGTGGAAGATGTACTGAGATGCCATTCTTGGGCTAATGAGGTAGGAACTTGCTATCTGGGTTAGGATGCACAAGCCATACTGCACTTGGTTGCTGGACTGGACAGCAGAGATTTGACAAAGCAGCCAAAAGAGACCTTGCTGAGAGGCCAGAGAGCAGGGAAAAGATTATGGCGCTGTACTGCCAAACTGAGACAGAACTGTTCTTCGGAGGCAGAGCTGAGGTGAGAACTTCATATTGATGTATTACTGTTTTCAAAATGAGAATATAATAGCATGGCCGAGGCTCTTGTAAGAGATCTTGCTATCTTGGGGCACATTTTTCATAACTATATTTTATTTCTGTCCATCTGTATGCCACCAATAGGTAATTGTCTTCCTTGGAATGTTGCGTTGTGCACTGAGAATTTATGCTTTTCTCTTTACAGTGCTGAATTACTGAGTTATTAGAAGCAGTGTATGAATAATATGAACATAATGTCATGGCCTTGCTTAGTGCACCCCAAAATACACTTGTGGAACTTCTTGGCCATCTATAATTCCAATGCTGTGCTGGTACCAAAAAGTGCTCACTGAACCAAAACTGCCTAAAAGCGGATTACCTAGACCTGCCTGTCTTGGCACACTTATTGTCAACTTCAGCGGGCAGTACCATGTGAAAGATACATTTTAGAAAAATATCAGTATCAAGCACCTAATATTCTATTCACTATTTCTGTTTAGACCTCTGATACTCTTCTCTCTGATATGTTAACATTCAGATTCTTAGAATGATTCAGCTCATGTACCACTTCTTTTTTCCTGTCACACACCATTGGATTAAGCCAGTATCAGAGTTCCTTGGTCTATTTTAGCATATTTGGTAACTGATCCTCTTGGCTTAAAACAGACAAAATTCCCAGTGTGGTTTGTTTGAGTATCAACTGCAGAATTAGGCTCTTTATCTCACTGTTATCAGGTTCCTTTTGAAAGTCTTCCTGTGGGGGAAGTGCAGGATCATGGATGATGCATTTTTCTCTTAGCTTGATTCTATGTAAACATTAGGATACTTCACCTTTCAAAACACTTAGAAAATGTTACTATATTTACACTAATAGGCCATGTGCTGTTCTCAGTGACATGGGCGTATATTATAGTGGCACAGCAGTTAAGTTTGCATCATGACTTCTGTTTAAAGGTCGACCTTTCGAAGTCCTCTAAAATTGGCAGGCTTAGTCAGACTCCTTTGAAATTCGGGGTGCCTCAAGAAAGGGTTAGTGCCCCTAATTTGGGTCATTTAAGAAAGGGATTGCAGAGATATAAGACTCCCATCAAAAAATAAGCCATTTTCCAAAAAGTTTTTAGGGTTTTTTTTATTGTTTTTTTTTTTTTGCTCAAGTCAAATTGTTGATGTGAAAATGGTCTCTGTCTTTCAAGTGTTTACCCAAGGTAAACATGGCACCCACTGAATCTTTGGGGGACCCAAACTGAGAAGCGTATTTAGAAAAATGTACATTTTTTAGAGTGTGCAAATGCCAATACAGAAAAACGGTTAGAAGGTTTCCATTTCTGCCATTTTATATGCTTTAAAGTTCAATTCTTATAAGTGCTCTAAAATCTGAACAGTTACTTGTGATTGCTTTGAAATTTGGGCATGAAGGGTAGTGTTAATGAACCAAATTTGGATCATTGACCAAGGGGGTTCCTGAGTGACAGGTCCCCAGAAAAGCAGGTTTCCTTCTGTGGCCTTGTACTGTTGAATTGAGAAGTAGTAATGAATGGTTGAATACAGAGAAGGGTTAGTGACCTACATTTGGGGTCATTTGAGCAAAGCGTTCCAGATATATAAGTCCTGAAAAAAATAGCTATTTTTCAAAAAGCTTCTAGGTGGGGCTTTTTGCGGAGAGCTAAAGAGTAAACTATTGCTGTGATGTGGACTGAAATGGTCAATTTTTCCCCAGAGGGACTGGGAAATGAGGATGAGTGGTTGACAAAATCTGTATCAGCCACCAGTTTTTATTTGCAGTATAGACATATCCTCAAAGACCTAGTGTGGATGCAGTTATACTAGTGAAAGTCACTTTATAATGGTACAGTTTACTTCACTTTGTGAAACTGGAATAAGCTATACTGATAGAAACTCTACATAGCAATACAACTAAACCTACAACAGGATTGGTTTGTTTTGTTTTGTTTTGGGCCACTTTAACTATGCCAGCCTAGTTAAAGCAGCAAATTTAAGAGCAAATAAGGCGTTAGCCCTTAGGCTCCTAAATCACTTTTGAAAATGTTACCCTTAAACTAATCTGACATACCATTTAAGGCTCCTATCTAGGTTCTACCCCTAGTAAGCCTCGTATAATTCTCAAACTGTTTACAGCCCTTCCTTTTATTTAGAAGCTGGTTGTGGTTCAGAGTTTTGAAAATCATCATATTTGATTTTTTTGGATAAGATTTTCTATATTCTTCATCAAGCCCACAACACTGAAGCCTATATTTGCTGACTAGGAGCATATCCTTATGCTTTTGTGGCAGGACTTTTTATCTGCTTTTTTCTTTGACTATGACCTCTTTCTTATTTTGATTAGAATTCCTTACCACTTTGATACTGAGCTGCACAAGTTCAGATTTTATTTGCCTTGATACATTTAATTTGTAGCTCTGGATAATTGTTACCCTACGCTGTTCCCTGTTCTTCCATGAAGAGCTTATTTTGTTTTGCATTGATATGTTTTCACTTTATGTACTTCAATGTCATATGTATTCAGACAATACTCTGATATAACTTTCAGTCTCTGCAGATTATGAAAGTGTTTGATGTTTTGCAAAATTATCTGTGTGATATTCAATCACAGTTGCCTTCAAATGTTCTTAAACTTAACACAGATAAAACATAAAACCAAGTTGCTGTTAATTGATTTTTTCAATGCAGAGGTCTCAGGTGTCATCTGTGGTGATTTCTTTCAGTGACAATTCCTTTTATCCTTCAGATAGTGACCTTTAAGTCATTGTAAATTATATTCTGAGCTTCTTTTTTCCTCCTTTGGTTGCTCCCATTAGTCATATAATGTAGGTCTCTTGCTAATATCTTAAAAATCCAGACCAAAATGAGATCTATCTTCTATAAAACTACCACAGAAACTTCAATCTATGCCTTAATTTCATTCTGACTAAAAGAACTGATTTGTGCATCTTTTACCTTTACACCTACAAAACTTGAAGTGTTCACAGATGTTGAAAACGAAACATTTTACTCACTGTCTTTCCATTATGAAGGTCGTCTGAGAAGAGAAGCCCAAATTTTCAAAAGTTTGAAAGCCCATTTTTGGATGCCCAACTTAAGACACAGTAGACCTGATTTTTCCAGAGATACTGAGACCCTTCTTCCGCTATTGACTTTAAATGGAGGAATGTTGCTAAAACCCAGACACAAGGGGCCTCATGGTATGCTCCCAAAACTCGAAACTCTCAAAATCAGCTTTTATTTTCAAGGCTGTAACATCCTGTCTGTGATGGGTCCGGTCACAGAGATCTCCTTGGGACTGTCACCTGACGTTCTGAAATTACCTCTGAAATTACCATTTTCCCTGCCAGCTTGGGACTTTCAGAACCCTGCCTTGTTGAGCCAGACATACTAGCCTGCTGCAACACAGACCCAGGGTTTGGTCCCCCCCCCCCTCCAAAGCTGCAGACTTTAACCAAAAACAGCTCAGCAGGCTACCTCTCCAGCACCCAGGCACCCACCTCCCAATGGGATCCAAACTCCAAATAAATCCGTTTTACTCTGTATAAAGCTTATATAAGGTAAACTCATAAATTGTCCACCCTCTATAACACCGATAGAGAGATATGCACAACTGTTTGCTCCTCCAGGTATTAATCACTTACTCTGGGTTCATTAATAAACCAAAATGATTTTATTAAGTATAAAAAATAGGATTTAAGTGGTTTCAAGTAATAATAGAAAGAACAAATTAAGTCACCAAGCAAAATAAAGCAAAAACACACAAGTCTAAGCCTAATACATTAATAAACTTATTACAGGTAATATCTCACCCTCAGAGATGTTCCAATAAGCTTCTTTCACAGACTAGATTCCTTCCTAGTCTGGGCCCAATCCTTTCCCCCAGTACAGTCCTTGTTAGTTCCAGCAGACATCTCAGGTGGTAAGCAGGGGCTTTCTCATGACTGGCAGCCCCTTTTATAGCTTTGGCACAAGGTGGGAAGCTTTTGACTCTCTGGGTCCCTAACCCTCCTTCTCCTTCTAAATGGAAAAGTACCAGATTTAAGATGGATTTCATTACCAGGTGACATGGTCACATGTCACTGTCAGACCCCTAGTCTCCATTCTCTATGGGCTGACCCACACATACACAGGAAGGCTTTCAAGTAACTAAGGCCATTTACAACTGATTGTTTCTGGAGCACCCTTAATGGTCTCCACTTAATATGTTTACATCAGTGATACAAGTTTATATCTTATTCTCCTAACTCCAGATATAGAAATAATACATGCAAACAAATAGGATGAATGCACTTAGTAGATATTAAGCTTTCTAATGACACCATACAAGGGGTATATAGCATAAAGCATATTCCAGTAAAACATATTTATAAGCATATTTCCATAAAGCATATGGAGTGCAGCATCACACCGTCTTTGTGATCTTTTGTTTCCTTCATCTCCAAACCAGCTGTTTTCTTCATGTATTCTTTGTGAGATTTATTTGGTCCGTCAGGCTCCTTGGCTATGATATTTTGATTCATTTAGGTAAAATTCTTCCTTGATGTACCCAGTTGCACACAGTATACAGGGCAGAATGTTAACCTTTAAAATTAAGTTGGGATTTTGAAGTCCTTAGGCCTAGGTTCTATTCATTTAGCTTTTGAAGTATCCTTGTGTTTATATTTTCTGTTTGATAAGAATTGTAGGGCATACATAGAATCATAGATTATTAGGGTTAGACAGGACCTCAGAAGATCATCTAGTCCAATCCCCTGCTCAAAGCAGGACCAATCCCCAAATGGACCCCTCAAGGATTGAACTCACAATCCTGGGTTTACCAGGCCAATGCTCAAACCACTGAGTTATCCCTCCCCCCACTCTCATTGGGTTGAATTGAACCTGGAACTCTCAGCATGACAGGCCTGATCCAAAAACCACCAGTGTCAATGAGAGTCTTTCCAGGAACTTCAGGGGACATTGGATCAGGTCTAAAAGCAGAATCCCTTTCCACTTGAGCTAAAGGGAACAATTCCATTTTCTAGCAATAAGCAGCAATCTCTTATCTCTGGAAGGGTCATGTTTACATACACTAAGTTAGGGTTAATACTCCAACTCAGGCAAAAAGTGCTGTTTGTTTCAGACTCATCCACAAGAGTACAACCAGTAGCTCAATGCCTCCTTGCACCACAATGAGGCCCTTCGTTCAATACTGACTTCAAGGGAAGACTGCTGTTTGCTGAATCACCACCACTGCCTCATGCCACACCTTGAGTTTTTTTCATCCAAAAACCAAGCAAGCCCAAACCCTGTTTAAATTGTAATCTCTGAAATGTTATAGGCTGATGTGGCTAAACCATAGTGCGAGGAGGGATGCTTGCATGAAAAACATTTCTAAAATGTAAATGTAATTGTTCGCATTTAAAAACTACTAAGCAACTTTATGTTGTAATTGTTATTAACCTCACTTTCTACTTTGCTAACTTTTCTGAGTCAAGGGATCTTTGCCCACTCCAGAAATAAATAATCTAGTTATTGTGTTGGGAGGGGAGGAAGAGTTCTTGTTTTTGAAATTGTTACTGCTGCCACCACAAACACCAATGCTGCTGGGACGAAATATCAAATTAGGAGTGTTTCATTTGTTTTACTCATGCATTCACTAAGGGATTGTATTTATTTGCTTGATTTTGGAGAATACTTGCCCAACTGCACTTAGAATTTATTTGTTCATTTGTCCATGCTTACCTGTGCTTAGACTGTTTTTAATTTGTTTGAACTGTGTTAAGTCTGGATTTTTCGGAAAAGATAGGGGGAAAAAATCTTCATCAGAGAGATTTTCCTTCAGCTGCTGCTATCTTTCTTTCCTGTCAATGAAAGCCCCTGACTCCGCTCTTCTAATCCCTCCACTTGCTCCTCTTTGCCTACCATGGAAAGTTTAAATATCTCATTCTTTTCCCAGCACAATTCTGTTCCAGACTCAGTGTTAGATTTTATTTTTTTTACTGTGTCCCCTTCACACTACCAGTAATGACAACCACCCTGCCCTCCTTCATTTTCTTCTCTGACTCCTGTCTTGGAGTCTGATCCGCTGAAGTTAGTGAGAGTCTACTCAAGGAGGTCAGACAGTAAGAGTTGGATCACACCCTTAGTGCTGTTTCCCATGCATGTAACTACCTTCCAAACTCACTGCAAACAGGCCCTTTCCCTATCCTCATTTAAATCCCTCACAGAGATTCATTTTGTCTGTGCATCCTACAAAATTTAAACCATGTCAGTCAAATGTCTTCTTTATCCCATCATCATATGAGAGGGAAGAAGAAAAAACTTCTAAGTTAACTCCTTCTTTTGAAAAAAACAATGAGGAGTGTGGTGGTACCTTGCAATTATTGTATTCATACATTCAAATTAGGAAAATGCAGATGCCTAGCAATTTGGCCCACAGAATGGCTAAATTATTCAAGACTGACTGACCACCATGGGGAACAAGACTAAAACCACAAATGTTTACTGTTCTAGAAACTCCCTATTCAGGATTTGAGGGGATAATAGAGTAATAGTGAAAGATAGTAAAGCGCCTGGGAGTAACATAGATGAACTAGAGTTTCGAAGGAAATATGAAATGTCAGCATTGTTGGATACCTAAATGTACAGCAGTCTTAGACCCAGAAAGTATTTTTTACAGGCTGACTGGAAGAGATATTGATACAACCCAATTTCACTGCCCCAGTTGTTCTGGCATCTGCCAGGAGACTTCTTGCTAAATAAACTTCTACTTCTCCCTTCCTGTGTACTGTGCTGGTAGATTGTGTAATTGTTTTTGTAATAAAGAGGCTTCTTAAAACATCAAGAATTGCTTCTAATCTGAATTACCAAAGTTCCACTGTGGGAATATATATCCAGATTACACTACATTACTTTTGAAGAGGAGACAGATGTTCATGACTGTGAAACAGATATTTTAAGATATTGTTTTTTCTCATGCAGTTCTCTACTCAGCCAGACTTCGAGTACATGGCAGTAGGCATATGGACAGCTTTTAACTTCTGAAAAAGCGTGTATGCTTGCATAGGATCAGTGGAAGTAGGATTGCTGTACTTACAGGAATGCAGAAAATAATAGCTAACAATGTACTGTTATAACATCTTGTGTACTGACTGCAAGGTTTGGAAAGAAAAAGAAATTATAACTTAACCTAGTCTGCGTATTTCTTTATATGTTATGAAAGCTGCATTGCCCTCTCTTGAAATAAGAATCAAAAGAGACAACGAAATAAAAGGCATCCATAAGAGAAGGAAAAGAGAATAAAGGAAACATCACATTCATTATGGTAGTGATTTCTCACATCATCCAAGTTGGTATCACTGCACTTTAAACAATCCAATACATGGATGACATAGTCAAGTGAGGGACAAGACACCCTGAACAGGGTGACCAGACACCCCAACATTAGGGGCTTTGTCTTATAGATGCAGCTACAGCCTTCCCTCCCCCACAAAAAGTGTCCCAATTTTTCACACTTGCAATCTGGTCACCCTAATCCTGAAGGATGTGTACAACCTGTCAGCCCCATCCTGCAGCTCTTACTCATGTGAGTACATACACAAATAGTCCAATTGAATGTGACTACTCATGTGTTACTGATCTAGAAATTTCATATTCAGGACATGAGGCAATCACTAAAATAGTAAAGCAAGGACATGGCCTTGTAACGGCAGTGGGTCTGAGTATCCTGCATCAGTTAGTTAACTGTAATTAAAATGTTTTGTATGGTGTAATAAAACTCTGGTGAAAACTATTTATGAGAAGAAAAGGTGGACATTTGTATGCATCTGTGTCATTATCTATTACTGGAACGATGTTCCTCTTAGTGAGAGTAGCTGTTGCTCTGACACTGACAAGGTAGAGTTTTAGAACTAAAAAGGCCACAATTTCTTCTTAGATGAAGTCAGATAAAGATAAGATTTACCCTGAATAAATTAACGAGGGAGGTTTTCTGTACATGCATCTGGCAAAATGTCCAACCGTCACTGAGGGAAAAAATAACCCAAAGGAGGGAAAAAATAACCAGTTATAAGATTGCTATATTATATGTGATGTTATCAGTTTATGGGCATAGAGGCCTGTTCAGAACTCATTATTATGAACATGGGGATTGTTAAATCAGTTTAGACCAATGCGCTTTCTAGTCCAGTATCGTCTCAGACAGTAATCAGTACCAGATACTTCAGAGGAAGGTTAAAGCCCCATAATTCACAACTATGGAATTAGGCAAAGGTTTGCCTAATTTCAGGCAGGGAGTGGCTGCTTTAGGTCTTTAAACATGCGGGGTGGTATTCCTTACCAATTTTCATCCTAGTTAGTAAAACTGTAGAAGTTCTAGTTATTCGAATACATTCCTGATCCTTCTTTGACTCCTGCAAAGCTCTTTGCCTTAATATTATTTTTGGCAGTGATATTACATGCAGGCTGTGTAAAAATATATTTTTATCATTTTAAATTTGTTGTCTTTTTATTTCACTGGTATCCTCCTGTTCTTGAGTGCCTGACTCGGTTTCTCTGTGCTATACATTATATAATACTCTTCCGTCATGCCACCTCTTATTCATCTCCTCTGTAAACCAAATAGTCTTAATCTTCGTAACGTCTCCACATGTCGAAGCCTTTTGCAGTGTATACCTTTGGACTTGTTGTATTTCTACTATACCTTTTCTGAGATGGGATGACAAACTATAAACAATACTTAGAGGGTGTGCAATTGATTTATACAATGGTATTTTAGTATCTTTCCTGCAAAATATTTTCTAACCCATTTTTAGTACATCCGAACATATTTTGTTTACTCTTTTTGACTGCTGCTGCACATTGAGCAGATGTTTTCATTTGGGCTGTATACAGCATTACCTAGGCCTTTTCCCTGAGTGGTTAGTGTTAATTTAGAACAGGCAAAACTCTCATTGAAGTCAGCGGGGGGAATGAGTAAGCAGTGATGAATAGGGCCCATAGATTGGGAACAGTGGACTAAAATTTTTCACTGCAGCCTGAGGAACAAAAAAGGGCACAGGCCATCTTCTGAGGTTCATGTGTGTTAACGTGACTGAACAAATGCCTTTTATCTTTTAGGTGAAAATGACATAAGGTCTCAGAATAGATACAATTAGAGGACTGATGATAAAGTGCTACAAAATTAATTTTCTCTTACTGCTGTATGTTAAAAGGGAGTAAGTATTGAGGCCAACATTTTCAAACTGGGGTATTACTCCAGCTGGAGTAATTTAGAGCTTTGATAGTTTAGCATAACTGAAAATCAGGCCACTTTCATCTAGGTGAGTCAGTATGGACTTAAGTGCTTAACTTTTGGCACTTTTAGGCAAGTTTGAAAATTCTGGCCATATTCAGTGGGTATGTTTCAGAAAGTAATAAGTAATCAGTGAGAGCGATGGTCCCACAGTACAAATTTTAGAAGAGCAGAAGAGGACAGACTTGTTGCTTAGGTGCACGTCATGAAATGGACTGTTTTCATTGCATGTCTTACTTTTTCAGCGAATCTTGAGTGGAAAATACGGTCAGCAGGTTACTATGTGTCAAGGGGAAAAGACCCAGGAAAAGACCAACAGAAAATATTTTATAATCCATTGTTAACTACACAGAAGATCTTTAGGATTTTATTAAATGAAATATTGTTAGTCTGAGGTTAGCAGCATGCCTGCTATAGAATTCTACAGGATGGTTCAAGAATTGTACAGAAAGGCTATCACTCTATTAAATGCTGTATGTTTCAGTGTTTTATCTACGAACTCTATTAAATTTCTAAAGAACACATGACATTTTATGAGACTTTCCCATACCAAAGTAAATTGATTTAACAGTGATAAATATTAGTCATGCGGATAAGTGAAATTTGCATGTGCTTAAATTTTTGTTAAAGTAATGTAACAGCTCTTTCCCTGCAATGTAAGTTGTGAAGTTGAAACACGAACTTTGTATGATTGCAGTTTTCTTGTGCTGCTACAAAATATAGTTGTTCTTCTAAAATTTGTGCATTGAAAAAATGTCCTGTTATTTTTTTATCTTACAAATAATTTATGCAATACTACTTATATACATTATATACTGGAATTGATTTTTTTTCTTTAAAAAAACAAGATTCAGTTACTGACTTGGGCAAGTCGGGGAATAATTTGATGGATTTATTTTTGCAGCTTTACATATTCATAGATATTGCTAAAGTTAGCTCATATACATGGGACCCTGGGTACGTACCGCTTCAGCTAGCCAGTATAGCTACCTGTGCTGTTGTGGCTTCACTGCTACTAATTAATTATTACTATTTATTATTCAAGCTATGTAGATTAAAGCTAGCTTGGGTATGTCTACATGTGCTGCAGTAACACCTCTGGTTGAAAGGTAGACAACCCTAAGACAGAGATGAACTGATAGCCTTTGAACAGCAGGACCAAAGTGAGGCCTTCAGACTTAAGTAGGCCAAATGAGACTTCTCATAATCACACTGCTACATCTTTTGGTCAAGATTTGTCTGACATTTGTGGCCTTGTCTAGACTAGGCTTCTTGTGGCCCTTCCTCTGTCACCTGCACACAGGTCTTGTCTAGACTAGGAAAACATGTGTTGTTTAGAAGTGTTAGCTAGTTTAGATGAGGCCTGTGTGGGTATGAAAGAGGAGGCAGAGGACACAAGAAGTGTTCCACTTCTGTCAGCCTCTGTGAAGAGGCAGGGCAGAATGACAGTTCTTGTCATTGTTAGCTTGCTTAGCTAGTGCAAGTGAATCTTGCATGTAATGAAACGTCTCTTTTTAAAAAAGGTCTACAGTATATTGTACAATAATGGCCCAAATCACTGCATTTTACACTAGTGATACTGCATCACATTGGGCAATAACTGTCTTTTTTTAGTAAGGGCTACACCTCATTCACCTTCAAATAGGCAACCCCATATCCTCAGTGATCTCTTTACAGTATTCCTATGTGGTGTTCAGTACAATTAACTTTAGTTAAACATCACCTCAGCTAAGCAATTTTTTGCCAATCCCTTGGAATATAATTCAAAACAGATTGTACTGTTACCCATAATTTCTTGCATCCTTAATCATTTCAACCTCCAGGAGCATATGCAGGGCTGAATTAGCCATAAACATTATATGCAAGAAGTGATGTGAGTAAAGTAACTGTTCTGTTGAGAAGTTCCCATGCCTCCATGCTTTGGAGCAAGAAATTGAAATTTGGCAGGGTGGGTGTCCTTTGTGTTAGGGATGTACCTTTTGTTATCCCTGTGAAAAGCTGCCTAAATTTGGCCAAATTATAAGCCTTGAGAAAATTTCGGTTTCCACATGCTCAGTAGGGACTTGTTAGATTTGGCAACTAAATTCTCAAAAGATTCTGTTTGCGCTGAGCATGCTCCAGCCCAGCTCTTTCCCTGCAATTGTTTCTCAAAGTTACTGCAGGCTGTTGTGGCACCAAAACTGAGAGCAAGGAGACTCTCTCTCTCTCTCTCTTATGCTTCCAGTGCTTCCCCTGCTGACAGCGCCAGAGCAAGAAACCTGACTGGAATAATGAGGGGACAAGATCAGGACTTGGTTTGGGAGAGTGGTGGAGGAAATAGATTGGGGCCTGGAGGACAGGGAGACTGGAACTAGAACCTTGTGAGTGACTGGGTAGAGGGAGACTGGGAGTGGCTGGGCAATGAAATTGTCACTGTAAGCCAGTGTGGGTTGAGCGACTGAGAATGGACAAGAAGGTGGGGGGAAACAGTATGGGGAGGGCAGCCAGTCCACCTGAGCAGGGAGACTGGAACTGGGACTGAGAGCTGGGAGGGTGAAGACTGAGATGAATGAGGAATTTGGAGGCTGTGGAGGAAGGGGGAGACTGGGACTAGCTGAGACAGGGGTCCTGAGGAAAAAATACTGTGTGATCATGTAAATAAAGATGGTGTCATAATGCATATGTATAAGAGGGTGGGAGTGAGGGGTGAATTAAGGTTGCATCAGCATAGATCAGTGTGAAGGCCTCTGTTACTTTCATATCTCTGAATTAGCCCGTCTCTAGGGTCTGGGTTTGGCTAATGCTGGAGGCTTTTGTTGTTGTTTTAACTTTTAAAAATATTGTGACTAGGGCATTTATGCCTTTTTATTCTGGGAGCCCTGGTAAGGAAATCGTCTCTTAGTCAAAGTCTGTGCGTGTTTATGGGAACCCGCTGAAGGCTAGAACCTGAAACATCTAGTGCTTGGAACACTTATAGCACTTGCCTTGGAGCATCTGATACACACTGCATGCTACCAGACATCTCGAGAATGTACCACAGCGCTTACAATGACACCCTGCAGTGTGGCTGGTTACAATATTTCTATAGTGTAGAAAACAGAGAGACTCAAGGGGGAAATGATCATGGAAAATAAATACTTTCTGCTAGAATAAGGAGCAATGGCCTGAAACTAAGGAAGGAAACATTTAGACTAGCTATTAGAAAAATGTTCTTAATGGGAAGAGCAATTGGGCAGAAGAATAGATTATAAAGGAGAGAAGTGAGGCAGATATTCAAGAATACATTAGGCTGGCAATAATAGTGGCAAGCCACACAACCTATAAAAGTTCACTTTGCTTTAAGTTTGTCTCATGTTGTAAATCCATTTTAGGGGAGGACCCATTTACTACAACACAGTGTCATATCTGGTTTGATAGGGATTTTAGATCACATGATTTTTTTCCGAGCACTGACTGACACAAAATAAAATTCTAACCAGAGCAAAATGGATAGAGATTCAGCTATAGGATTTGCACATTCTAGTGGCTGGAATGGCAAGAAAGTCTGAATCTTACATCAGAAGGATGGCGAAAGAGCAAGGACTACTGTGCATTTCTGATTTACTATTTATGGAAGAACCTTACTTCAGTTCCAGTTAAGGGAATTTTGGTCTTGCTGAGTGGCTGCTACCGAGCAGTCATAGGAAGATCAGCTCAATGCCAATGCAGCTCCAATAAAAGCTGTTCTATCTGGGAGAGGTGAGCAAGGAGATGTCCCTACCATGCCTCCACTATCTGCACTCCCCCAATGCCTTCTATCAGCGTGGAAAGTCAAAACTCTGTAAAGATAGCTGAATGACTTCCCAATTATCAACCTGTCCCACCCTTTCCAATGGGAGAGGAAGATCTATCCCAAGATACAGTAGGTTGTTGTTGCAACAGCAGAGGGGCTGCGAATCTAAAGGATAAATGAAGGCCCCATTGCCTCAGTCAAGCAGACATTCCTTCAGTTAAAGAGCGCCCTAAGGAGATGATGTGGGACTCCTTCTGCAATAACAACAACAAGGTTTTCATGAGGTTAAATCAGTTTGCAAATTTTGCTTTAAATAAAAGTAACTCCCTTCTCTTCATGTGTCAGTATAATAATGCCTGCATCTGTAATGTTCACTCTATGCACCTGAAGAAGTGGGTTTTTTACCCATAAAAGCTTATGCCCAAATAAATTTGCTAGTCTTTAAGGTGCCACCAGACTCCTCGTTGTTTTTTTTAAATAAAGGACACACTTTTTTTTTTAAATTTGTTCCAAACTTAGACTAATGTCAATTATAAGCCTCAGATTCAAAAATCCTACAGTTCACCTGCTTTGGAAACTTTGGGCCCAGTTATCCCTTCATTTTCATGCTCACTGCAGACCCTGATCAGAAAGATATCTCCAAGGAGGTGCAGAAGGGGGAAGAGGGTAGGTTTTGAGGCATTATCCCCATAGATTTCTATTGGGTTGGGGTTTGACAAGTTTATAGGCCGAGGGAGAGAAGTTGCTGTGTGTCCTGTGGCAATGGGCATCTATGCCTGTACTAATGCTGGGAGGAGCAGATGCATAGGGCAAAAAGACATGGCAGCATTCCAGCACAGAGGAACACATTCATTAGCTTTACCACCAGAGAAAGCCCTCCTTCTGGATTTATGTTTCAGTAGGCTTTTCTATTTGGGTAAGCCCATATGCAAAAGGATAGTTGCATATACAGTCATGATCTCATGTTACCTAAATACAGTGACAAATTGTTAATAATTAACTGATGATAATGATAGCAATAATAAAAATATTAGCCATTTATTTAGTATTGGGTATTTTCACAGCAGTAATTATATCCTTTGAAATAAAGTAAGACGAAGAAAATATCCACAGTATGATATTGCAGCAATAGAATAATAACCTTAGAATGTGGCTTCGTTTCTTACTCCTATAATAGAATCAGACATCTGGAATAAGTAAACATTATGTCTAGTCTCATGAAATATTCCAAAACCTGCATTCCAAACCTTTTAGTATTAAAAATAATGAATGCCAGTGAAAACATTTTTGTGTTATGACAGAAAGGAAATTGTTAATGTGCTTATTTACTCATATTTATTAATATTAAAACTTGATCCAGCCTTGCACAAATTCTCAAAACCAAAAACAAATAAATATCACACAGGCTGGAATAAACAGTGTGGTTGTTGACTGAATGTAACAGCAAGTAATGGATGATTCAAAGCCACAGCAGATGCCATAGCCTGAAAAGAGTCCTCATAAAAATAAATATCACGCCATCCTTCACCAAATAGTTGTATGAATTAGGGTTATTAATACTACAATTATTTTTAACAAGAAAGGCTGGTGAGAAGAGGCACCTATGGAACAATATGCCCAATCAGAGTCCCTAAGGTCTCAATTTTTTTAGGGTAATATTTCACTGTGGATGTGATGGTTAAAAGGGCCTCATCTGCTTCTGTAGATACAAAATATGTGATAGTACAGATCCTTGCTATCTTGTATGCCACAGTGAGTGTATGAGAATCTCATTTAATCTCCACTATACATTGATCACCTGCTATGCATTCATTTGCATTAACTGAGGCATTTATGCTTGTAACGCAGGAATACATTTAGGCTTTACATTTTATATGTATTTATGTTACCGTTACTGTGCCTTATTATACAATGTGCTTGTAACCATTAACAGAGCAATCCCACTGAGAATTTATCAACATCATTTTCACACAAAATATCTCCTACATCACATAATCCATGTAATCTAATTGATTAACACAGTAGATAAAATTCCCTTACTTTCATCCACGTTTTCAGTTTGATAGATAATATTATGCACCCTTAAAAAATTCTTTCAGGGCTAAAATGTGGCTGTGCCATAAACCCTGAGTAAAGTATGGTGGGTAGTTGTGCTGTCTCAGAAGCACCACAGGGCTAGAGTTGGCCCAATTTTTTTTTTCTCTCTTCACAGACATTTTTGGATTTTTGGCCAACAACTTTTGAGGGAGAAACCAGATGAAAAAATTCCATAGTCAAAACCCCAATTTTCCATCAAAACAGTTTTAAAGGGAAAATTTTGACCAGCCCTAACCAGGATTCATAGTCCTAATATGGTCCCTGTCCCTGCTCTTGCTCCTGAGAAGAAATAATCTGTACCAGCCCTATAGCTAAATTTCCTCCTCTATGGTGATTCATCTGTGTGGGCTGATGCATTGAGGGAGAGCAGCCAAGGCTATCTACTGCTTGCCCATGCTCCATACATCTGCATAGAAAAAGGACTGTCAGTCTTTGTCTGTGGAGAGCCAGCACAGGGGATTGAGAGAGCACATTATGGCCATTTTACTCCCTTCCACAAACATGTAAGATGGGTCAAAATTTGGCCCTTAATGGAGATATCCTATTTTGCTCCTGTTTGACTTCGAATCTTTCTTTCTTCCCATTTAAAAATCTCTTTCCCTCAAAGGTGAAGTTTAAGGGACACTCCAACTCCCACCCTCTGAGTGGGAAGAAAGGCTATAGACAGTATGTGCAGGAGTCCTCTGTACCCACACCACTGAAAGGAGCATTGATCTACAGTAACTCAGTGAGGGCCTGTTGGGTAAGAGGTATGGTAACACAGGCAGGGAGGCCACAAAATAGGATGGCCCACAAGCCAAAATCCTGGATAACAGCATAGGTAGTAGACCGAGAGCCTAGAGACTGCAATAGGTGGCCATGGAGTGGCTATCTGGCTGCTCTAAATACTGGCTTTGAATAGGGGGTAATGTCCACTCAAAACCACAAACTACCTACAGTGTGGTAGGCTAAATCCTCCAGTCCTTAGTCATATTGAGCAAGGATTGCAGGTTCTGATCAAGAAGAGTAAATAAGATTTACAAGGAATAATTTATGGGGTACATCTTTGTGCAGGTGTTTGTGTACCGCTCCACTCTGTAAAAGAAAGTTTTAGGTTTAGTAAGGATTCTTCATGGTAATATAAACGGAGAACAAATATTCATAGCAAAATTTTCTCCATTGCACCCAGGCAATCCCATCAATCTGAACATGACTGAATTAGTGTAACAAAGAGGAGGCGATGATCCTTAGTTGTTTATACATATTACTTAAATCTAAGCTGTATAATAATTTGTAAAGATCTTTCATTGGGAAAGAGATGTTTACTTTTTAATGTTAATATAAAGAGGAGTATGTATAGGAGGTATGTGCACGTGCCCAGAGATTACAGTGACAAACTGATAAAACCAAGTGAAATTCCAGCAGTATGCAGTACACAAATGTTTCCTGAATTCTAGAATCCAGTCACCTTGTAAGGATTCTGTTTTCAGAGTCCATGCAACAAAAATGATGAGACTTGCAATTTGGGACTGTGTGGTCTCAGTCTCTTGGTTCAACTACTTTAAAAGAGCTATTTTCCTTAGTCACACACAGAGAGGTTTGTGACCCTGTTAGATGAGGCTTAGGGTACGTCTTCACTACCGGCCGTATCGGCGGGTAGCAATCGATTTCTCGGGGATCGATATATCGTGTCTCATGTAGACGCGATATATTGATCCCCGAACGCGCTCCTGTCGACTCCGGAACTTCACCAACGCGAACAGCGGTAGCGGAGTCGACAGGGGGAGCCGTGGACGTCGATCCCGCGCCGTGAGGACGGTAGGTAACTCGATATAAGATACGCAACTTCAGCTACGTGAATAGCATAGCTGAAGTCGAAGTATCTTAGATCGATCCCCCCCGCAGTGTAGACCAGCCGTTAGTGTTGCAATGGTAAAGAGAAAGAAGTGGGTAGTTTAATTTTGACAAAGGCTACATGCTCAGCCCTATGCATGTTTGATTATTCTTATTAGCATACCAAACTATGGCACAGAAACATACAGTTTACACTCTCTCTTCTGCTATTTCCCGTATCATTATTGCATTGCTGTAGTAAAATTAATAATGCAGTCTTATAAAAATAAAATCTTAACTTATGCAAAATGTAGGTAGCTGAATTGTTATTTAGAGTCTGTTTTGGACATGTTAAGGCTTCTCATTATTGGGCGGAAAAATCCCCCTGGGCCCTGAACAAAGAAACTCTTGGTGCACTTTTGTTGTTGTTGTTGTTTTTGTATTAGATGCTCAACAAAAGCCTGATCCTGCAAGGTACTCTGCACCATCGATTCATTTTGAAGTCAATGGGAGTTGCAGGTGCTGAGCGCCTTGCAGAATCAGGCACGGAAACAGAATCTGATGACTAAGGCAAGCGAATTTGGAGGAGGAATCATAGAATCATAGAATTCAAGATCAGAAGGGACCATTATGATCATCTAGTCTGACCTCCTGCAAGATGCAGGCCACATAAGCCGATCCACCCACTCCTTAAGCAAGCGACCCCTGCCCCATGCTTCGGAGGAAGGCGAAAAACCTCCAGGGCCACTGCCAATCTACCCTGGAGGAAAATTCCTTCCCGACCCCAAATATGGCGGTCAGCTGAACCCCGAGCATGCGGGCAAGACTCTCCAGCCATACCCTCTGGAAAAAGGCTAACAATATCCTATCATTGACCCATTGTACTAATTACCAGTGTGGCACTTAATTGACCTATTGACTAAGCCCGTTATCCTATCATACTATCTCCTCCATAAACTTATCTAGCTTAATCTTAAAGTCATGGAGGTCCTTCGCCCCCACTGTTTCCTTCGGAAGGCTGTTCCAGAATTGCACTCCTCTGATGGTTAGAAACCTTCGTCTAATTTCAAGCCTAAATTTCCTGACTGACAATTTATATCCGTTTGTCCTCGTGTCCACATTAGCACTGAGCTGAAATAATTCCTCTCCTTCCCTGGTATTTATCCCTCTGATATATTTAAAGAGTGCAATCATATCTCCTCTTATCCTTCTTTTGGTTAAGGAAAAAAAGGAGTTATGAGCTCTTTGCACTTCTACACTTATTTACTGCATGACCTTGGGCATGTCACTTAAGCTTTTTGTAACTCAGTTTTCCATCTGTAAAGTAATGGTAATACCTGCCTCCGAGGGACATTGAGAGGCTTATTCAATTTAATATTGTCAGATACTTGGAGGCCCGCAGATGAAAAATGCTGTTATATCTGAAAGATAGTGCTGCATACAGCCTGTATCCTCTCCTTTCTCTGAAAGATGGCAGCATGCATTACCCTAATCCCACAATAGACCAATTTTGCTGGCCAGTGACTGGGTGTGTGTGTGTATAGAAGAGTGGGACAACCCATGTTCCCATCACCCCAACATTTTCTGCACACTTTGGGGTGGCTAGTACCAGAGCCCGCAGTAGCTTGCAACATCCCTAATGCACAGTTTAATTCAATGGCTCTCAGCACCCTCCCCATACAAACTGTTCTAGTCCCCCTGTAGGACTGTTTGTCAATCAAAAGCTATTATGGATACCTTTGCCCACCTAAGAAATGCAGCTATCTCTGCATTGAAATTCAGCATGTAAGTTATGTGTACTAACAATACTATGAACAATTTGAGGCATGAAGTAAAGAAAAATGCTATAACTTATCCAATTGAAGCTATAGGGAAATTATGGTAGACAGAATAATTACCTGAGTTGAAATTTAGTCAGGACACCAGGGCTAAACACACTCCTGCAAATTGTACCACAGGATCTTTAATGACTGCATGTGGCCAGGACCTGAGTTTCACATCTGTTATAGCAAGCTGTCATTCCCTTTCAGTCTTGTCTTAATTTAAGAATTACATATTCTATCCCAATCATAGACAAGCATTATCAACATTTCATAGAATGTTCTTCAGCATAATCAGTGTAAGTAATTTACCAGATAAAAGAATGTTAATAGCAAGTACAGTATAATTTGTATGGATACAAATTGTAGCTATCTTTCAGAGGAAAAAAGAAACTGCTGTGCACAAAGAGTGGATCAAGTGCAAGGTCAAGTGGAAGCACTTCTGTTTAACATGCAGAGCCTAGAAACATCAGTCTATGCTTTCAAAAATAGGTGAAAATTATACCTAATAAAGTTATTATAAATAATTGTTGCTCCTTCTCTCCTAGTGAGTTTGATATGGGAGAGGCAGTTATAAATGGAAGACCAATTAATTAGGTGTCTGATGTGGCCCTTCTATTGCAATAAATGAGAGTTGAATGTCCATGAGTTGTAATAGTAGCAATGAAACAATTATTTCTGTTGGCCAAGTAGCTTGGCTGTCAACAGTACATAGTATGGGGTATATTTTGGAAGTATCTTCGGAAGTGAAGTATTGTTTCTTTGGACTAAGGGATCCCTTGAACTGTTCTGGAGAGGGCCAACATTTGGAATGTGTTGTATATGAGCTGTGCTGTGAGAAGGGACTGAAGGAATCTGGAGTATATGTGCAGGAAGAAAATAGAGCCCCTTCTTGAAATATACTAGGGGGCAGGCTCAGTTAGGCAAAATATCACCACATTAATTCAGATGCCTGGAATTTTCTGTACCTTCCCCTTTTTGGGGGTGCGAGACATGCCAGATTTTTTTAGAAGGTAAATCATTGAAAACACAAATTAAGCACAGGCACGTATGTACAACTACTTTGTTTCATCAAACCTATGCATTTATTAACATTATACATTTTTAACGATTACTGTAATATACAAACAAAAAGTATATCTAGGTTTAAGGGGTGCAAGAACATATTTTTTAGGTTTAATGGGTGTGAGAACATATTTTTATTTTTGATAAGGGGTACAAGAACATATTTTGAGAACCAAAGGGGTGCAGGCTGCAGTAAAAGTTAAGAACCACTGCACTAGAGGATTCAAGGGAAAAGGGGAAGCTCCTCACTAACCCCATCTTTTATACAGCATAAAAGAGGTTAACAAAATGTACCACTGGGCAGATGATATTACGTTTTTTTTCTGATTATCAACCAGTTCTTCTTGTAGCCAACTCTGTGCAGGGTCTTACGCAGCCTCTGATTTTTTTAGATCACTGTCTCCATAGAGCCTTCAACCCTCTGCTGTAGCTTATTTTCTGTCTTAATAGACAAAACTAGAAATTTGGACTCTGCTAGACTGACCTGAGTGTGCACTCTCCCTCTGTCACCCCCAGACTGAGTGAACGTGAGATGGTCCTACAGATAGATGAATGATGATGAAGAGATGTCTGCCCCCTGTGACACTCATATGATTGTTATAAATTCTCCTGCTTCCAACACTACTGCTGACTAAGGAGTGGCCAATAACTTGATATCCTCCTGTCCACTGAGGCCCACCCAGGTTTAGATGCAATCAGCATCTAGAAAAGAGCTTTCATTAGATGCTGGAGAACACATGGATGGAAAGGGCAGGGGTCACTCTCCCCAGAACAGGAGCATGGGTCTTTAAAGAACTTTGATTCAAAACAAACACAAAATGTTCTTAACAAACAAAGCTGAATTAAAGTCAAATTTAAATCCTCCCCCAGTCTCACTGCATCCAGGTTACAGGATTGTATCCTGCTCCCACAATCTTAAATCTCTCACCATAATCCTTCCATGCTGAATTAGCTGCACTGAATAGATGACACATGCAAAATCTGTATCTGTGTCCATCCTGTGATTAGATGAAAAACTGATCACAGTCACAAAGAGAAACTGAATTCAAGTCTTCCAGGAGAACCCCTTAATGTCTCTCAGCTATTTGTTATCTCAGGTTGTAGCCTTTCCTCTCTACTGAAGCTTAATGAAAAGTAAATATTTTCCCTGAAATTTCACACAACCCAGTGAGATTTAAGCACATGCTTAAGATCTTTGTTGTACTGGGGCTTAAACTCCCAGTCCTCTACTGAGGTCCACTTTTGTAGACCGCTGCACCGCCACAGCATACCATTCAGGTAGGCCCTAAGGATATAATATCTTTCTGATATCACTGACTCTTCCATCTCCGTCCAGGTCTCAAAGGGCACCCTTCTAATAACAGTCATTTCCCTTTTGATAAAGACTAGGTTCTTAAATTACATCACCAGTGCAAAGACAAAGTCAACACAAGCCTGAAGGCATTGATTCTTGCTTTACAAGAAAGAATATTATACCTTAAGGCTGTGTTCTCTTTATTTCCTTGTTAAATGTCAGGTAACATTTCAAGGGAACATTTAAATCTTTTTTTTATACTGATCAACTTGTATCTTTCTTTCAAGAAGTCAAACCAGATGCAACTTGAGAGTTCACATACATCCTCCAGAATTAATGTTGACTCACATTAGTATTCAGGTCTTGCAAATAATAAGGATGATAAAGCCTTAAAGTATGATTTATAAGATATTACTTTTATAGAAAGGAGGCATAGTATAATGGTCTAAGCACAGAACTGGTATCCAGCAATTCCCGAACTCTAACCTTGGTCCCTCTGCTGCTTTAGGCAAATCATTTAACCTCTGCCTCTGTTTCCTCATCTCTACAATGGAAATAATAACGCTCACTTCCCCATCTTACACAAAGGCTCTCACAGTAGTTAATTTTAAACATTTCTGTTGTGTACTGAAGATTCACAAAGCATATGCTTTGATTTTCTTATCAAAATGTGAACTTTGTAGAACCCCTTCCCCCCCAAAAAAGACTTTAAGAAGCCAGAGATGAACACAGCACTCCCTCTTTGGTTCCAGAGAAACCTGTCTTTCATGTCACATTGTTAAAATGGGAAGTTGCCTAATTGTGTTCTGTAGTAAGAAACTTGTAAAACAGTATTATCCTCAAAGCTTCTCTTTCTGCTTCACTGTAGATCTTCTGCCTAGAACCTTCCCTAGCTCCTCCCTCCTGACTGACTTCCTGCTACTGATATAAAGGTACAACATATATCTAATCTCACAGCTCCCCCCGAAACCTGATCTTCTATATAAACAATCTTTAACAAGAATTGCTATTCAATATTTTTTCTGCAAAAATCTATACAGCTACTACCTTTTCCTTATGTTCCTTCAGATCAATCCTTAAGTGTCATTTCTGCTATGATGGCTAAAAAACCCTTCCCTCTGGTAAAAGCTAGGTAAATGGTAAACCAGTGCTACTGCTATTTGTCTTTATCACACAATTTTGCAGAATGTATGTAAATGAATATTCATACTACTGTTACCACTCAGTATGTCCTAACTACTGTTACCCATTTCCCCTTATTTACTTGTTTCATCCATCTGCTGCCTCTTGAATCCAATCTTTGCAGCAGGGATTGTTTTTACTATATGTCTGTACACTCCCTAGCACAATAGACCCTGAATTGGTTGGTCCCACTAGGGACTGTAATACAAATAATGAATAGGAGTAATAGACGCAGATTAGACATCAGTTTAGCCACTCATCTGGATCCAGTGGCAGAGCCAGATTTTTTAACCATGGGAAGTGATGAGTCATTGATGGTGCGCTGGGGAGTAAGCCCAATCTGCACTCTCCCAGCAGCAGCAGTTCCTGTCCTGTTGGGCTGGGCATGACTCACCACTCAGAGTGTGGTGACCTGGCACGCAGGGTCACATCACCATTCAGGTTTGTCCTGGCCATCCTTCTGTCAAATTTGAATGAGCGGTGACAGTGCCATGCAACCCTATGTGTAATGCCAATAGTGGGGCACTGAGCCCAGCCTCACGGGACTGGTACTACCACTTCTGGGTAAGTATTTGGGGTAGGTTCACTCTCCAGCCCCATGTGAAAATGTGTGTCATATACTTCCTTTGGTTCATTGCATAATATGCTTTAAAAACACCATACATATACTCAAAGGCCATCAGGGCGGGAGATAGGGGGGACTGTTGCTCCCCCACCACATTAGCTCCACCACTGTCCAGATCTGATAGTTTTCTAATTCTTGAATCACTGGCTATTGAATCCCAAAGGTTCTGGTTCCATGTGTTTGGGACTCTTCTGAGGAGCTTGTTGGACCGTTGATGTTGATGTTACAATAAGTCTTGCAGCACTGGGGAAGTTCCAGAAGACAGGAAGAAACATAATTGTGTGCCAATTATTAAAAGGGTAAATGGGATGGTTCGAGTAATTATAGACCTGACATTGATCCCTGGGCAAGATAATGGAGTATCCGATATGGGATTCGATTAATAAAAAAATTAAAGAAAGTTAATGTAATTAATGCAAATCAACATGGGTTAATGGAAAATAGATCATGTCACACTAACTTGATATCTTTTTTGGGGGAGATGAAATTACAAGTTTGATTGATAAAGCTAATAGTGTTGATGTAATATGCTTACACTTCTGTAAGACATTTGAGTTGGTACTTCATAAAATTTTGTTAAAAAAACTAGAACAATATAAAATTAACATGACCTGGAAGAAAACATAAAATCATCACTGATAAAGTTTGCAGATGACATAAAAATTGGGGGAGTGGTAAATAATGAAGAGGGAAGGTCACTGATACAGAGCTATCTGGTTTGCTTGGTAAACTGGGTGCTATGTGTTTTAATGCTGTTAGATGTATACATGTAGCAACAAAGAATGTGGGCCTACTTACAGAATGGAGGACACTATCTTGGGAAGCAGTGATTCTGAAAAGATTTTGGGAGTCATGGTGGATAATCAGCTGAGCATGAGCTCCCAGTGTGACACTCTGGCCTAATGAGCTAATGGGACCCCGGAATGCATGAACAGGGCAATCTTGAGTAGGAACAGAGAAATTATTTTAGCTTTGCACTGGTGAGATCACTGCTGGAATACTGTGTCAAGTTCTGGTGCCACAATTCAAGAAGGATGTTGATAAATTGGAGAGGGTTCAGAGAAGAGCTACAAGAATAATTACAGGATTGGAAAACATGGTGGGTTCTCCCCCACCCCACCCCTTACTCTGTGGCATGAGGCATGAGTCACTTGCTGGTTTGAACCAGAGTAAATGTGGGTTCTCTAACTTGAAATTTTTAAATCAAGATTTGAGGACTTCAGTAACTCAGCCAGAGGTTATGGGCCTATTTCAGGAGTGAGTGAGTGAGAGTCTGTGGCCTGCCATGTGCAGGAGGTCAGACTAGATGATCATGATGGTCTCTTTTGGCTTTAAAGTCTATGAGTCTTATAGTGATACATTCACAGAGTTCAATCTATTTAGCTTAACAAATAGTAGGTAAAAGGGTGGTTTGATTACAGTCTGTAAGTATCTACATGGGGAACAAATATTTAATAATGGGTGTGACAGTATCCCCCTTGGGACTGTCACCTGAAATTACTTCTGAGCCTGTTTTCCCTGATGGCTTGGGACTCCAGAACCCTGCCTTGTTGAGCCAGACACGCTAGCCTGCTGCAACACACACCCAGGTCTGGTCCATGCCCCCAAAGCTGCAGGCTTTAACTGAAAACCGCTCAGCAGGAATTCTCATCTCCAGCACCCAGACACCCAGCTCCCAATAGGATCCAAACCCCAGATAAATCCGTTTTACTCTGTATAAAGTTTATACAGGGTAAACTCATAAATTGTCCGCCCCTACAACACTGGTAGAGAGATATGCACAGCTGTTTGCTCCCCCAGGTATTAATCACTTACTCTGGGTTCATTAATAAACAAAAGTGATTTTATTAAGTATAAAAAGTAGGATTTAAGTGGTTTCAAGTAATAACAGACAGAACAAAGTAAGCTACCAAGCAAAATAAAACAAAACACACAAGTCTAAGCCTAATACATTAAGAAACTGAATACAGGTAAATCTCATCCTCAGAGATGTTCCAATAAGCTTCTTTCACAGACTAGACTCCTTCTTAGTCTGGGCCCAATCCTTTCCCCTGGTACAGTTCTTGTTAGTTCCAGCTCAGATGGTAACTAGGGGATTTCTCATGACTGCAGCTCCCTTTGTTTTGTTCTGCCCCATTTTATACCTTTGGCACAAGGTGGGAATCCTTTGTCTCTCTCTGGGTTCCCATCCTTCCTTCTAAATGGAAAAGCACCAGGTTTAAGATGGATTCCAGTACCAGGTGATATGGTCACATGTCCTGTGAGACCCCCAGCCTCCATTCTTTCCAGCCTGACTCACATGAACACAGGAAGAGACTTACAAGTAAACAAAGTCATTTACAACCAATTGTTCTAGTTAATGGGAGCCATCAAGATCCTAAGCCACCATTAATGGCCCACACTTTGCATAGATACAATAGCACCTCAGAGTAATACTTCATATTTCTAGTTTTAGATACAAGAATGATACATTCACCCAAATAGGATGAACACACTCAGTAGATTATAAGCTTTGTAATGATACCTTACAAGAGACCTTTTGCATAAAGCATATTCCTTACATTATATTTACACTCATAAGCATATTTCCATAAACATATGGAGTGCAACATCACAATGGGCTCTTCCATCTAGCAGAAAAAGGTATAAAACAATCCAGCGGCTGGAAGTTGAAACTTCCCCCCCAAAATCTCTCCCTCCCAAGTACTGTAACCCTTCCCTGGGTAATCTTGGGAGACTTCTCCACCAATTTCCTGGTGAACACTGATCCAAACCCCTTGGATCTTAAAACAAGGAAAAAAATCAATCAGGTTCTTAAAAAGAAGACTTTTAATTAAGGAAAAGGGGTAAAAGAAATACCTCTGAGAGATTAGCATGCAAGCTACTCTCACAGACAACAGAATCAAAACACAGAGGATGTTCCCCTGGGCAAAAACCTTAGTTACACAAAAGAAAACCCAATTTGATTATCCCTCTAATGCAAAAAGACAAAGTCACAAAAGGAAATAAACATAAGCTAATTAATTCCTTCTGTAATACTCACTACGCTGGGTGATTCATTGATCTTTTCACTCCAGCACAGAACTTAATGAACAGAACCAAGGAAGAACTTTCCTCCTTCCTCTTGAAGCATCTTGTCCCCCCATTGGTTCCTCTGGTCAGGTGTCAGCTAGGCTAGGTGAACTTCTTAACCCTTAACTGTCTGTTTATGACATAGGTTTATTACACATAATGAGATACCACGGACACTTCTTAAAATTGTTCTTTTTAAGAAAAAAGTCTAACAGCTGAGTAAAAAAAATTAACCCTGTACCTCATTCTTCTCATCCTGTTCACTCCCAATCAACAATTGCTAGCCTTATGGGAAGACATAACTGGGATCCATTCAGCAACATAAGAAATAGCAAATTTACTCCATTCTGTCTCTGCAATAGTCTGATTCAAATACTATAGGGTTTCCCCTAACTTTCTACATCTGTGGCCATCTAACTTGGAACAATCACCTTCTCCATCAATGCTGTCACAAAAAAAAAATGTAGCTCTGGGAAATTCCAAAAATATCTAGGGGTTACTGAGGTAACTCACAAGGACGCAATTCTGACATCCTTTCAGTTTTATTCTAAAAGCAGGGTGGGTGGAAGACTATCAGAGCAAAACAGGTAAAGGTGAGACACAGCTGGTGCAAGCAGTGCTTGGGGACCTGCAGCTTGGTGAGAATAGTCTGCAAAAGGAGGAGTGGAGATTTAGCTGTCCATAAATCTTACAGGGTTAAAGAGAGGTGACATTTACCAAAGCGAAGACCTTGAAAGATGGTCTGAAAAGATTGTAACATCTGGGAGGACCAGATTAACTGACAAACACAGTACTCTCTGAATAATAAATAAATAATAAATAATAATAATAACAAAGGTATAGAAGCAGTAGAAAGGAAATTTCCTCTCCTGCAGTTATTTAGACAGCTATACGGTAAAGTATGAAGTTTGTTGTATCTAAGATTAGTTTTTTGTTTCCAGTTCTTATTGTGTTCATAGCATGTTTTTATGTTGTTGTTATTTATAGTTTTGTGTGCATTTTAATATCCTTGCTTTTGTATCATTGTAATTCTAAAATGGTTTCATAGTCTGGAACAGGCCTTTAAAACAGAGATCCTCTCACAAAAAAACACCCCTCCCAGTCCCACTATTTCCAGTGGCAAGACAGCATTTGGTTACATAAAAAGTCATTAAGGAACCAAGATTAAAATAAAATGTCTTTGAACTGATGCGTACATCAGCATATGTCTCCCTATTTGGTATCTATGCTCTCTCTTTACTCTCCCAGACTGTTGGGCTTTACATTATTGGCTCAGAGTCTCCCCTTGCTGCCTTCAGCTCCCACTGCCAAGGACGACCGGATAAAGCACAACATGAGTTAGTTAATTGACCAAAAAAAGTCCCTAGGCACCATAAGCATCTCTTGGACTGAGCTGCAACTAGTTGCAAAGCTGAAGACTGATATTGCAGCTGCTTTACCACTGTGACAGAAAGCAGTTCCACAGTACAGACAACCTGGAAGTGCTCTGTGGTTCAGTCAACAGTTTGAGAATATCTAATTTTTTAAAAATTGTCTTCTAAAACACTCCACGAGGCTTACATACAGATAAATGATTACTCACTTACTCTGGTTTTATACGCAACTGAAGTCAGTGGCATTTCTCGAGGTTTACATTAGTATAACTGAGATAAACACTTGGTCCAAAGGGCACAAACGGGGAGTAACCTAAATTTTGGATACATAAGGGAGCACCCTGATCCTGTTTTAACCTTGAATACGTATACCAGAAATAGAACAGTGGTGGAGGTATAAATTATTAAAGCCCTGTGGGGGCATGGGGAAAAACTAGACAGATTCTCCACCTGTGGGAGACATGCATCTGCAACAAATGCAAATCAGTTTCCACACCAGCTCACTCCTAGGTAAACCAAGAGCCCACAATCTTCATGTATCTAGATCCTGGAACACTGCCACTTATATAAAGGCAGGGAGATGCAGGAAAGGAAACAGGGAATGGATCATTGTGGATGATTGGACTGCTCATTCCAGGGTGAATAGTATAAATTTAAAATTATAAACATGTTGTGTTAATATCCAGGTGACAAACTGTATGTAGCCACCATTTAATAAACAAAGAATAATGAATACCAGAAAAATGTTTATTTTCTTGAAATGTGATATTGCTCTCACCTGAACTGCCTGACAAGCAAAACAAAAGACCTGGACTAATGACAGGTCCAATATCTTGTAGTGTTTCTGGATCTCTAAACAAAAGCTTTAAACCACATGAAAGGGCAATTTCCCTGCTTTCCAAAGGAATGCAAAACATTTGCTTCTATTCTTGCAAAGTCCCCAAGTATCATATCTTGATCCAATATTATTCAAAATACTTTTTCTATTAATAGTAATTTAAGAATAAAATATATAAACTATTTACATTACAGTATCATGCTGGGATCAGGACTGAATAGATGCTGCACAAATTCAGTTCATGTCCTGAAGAGTTTGTGGTCTTTATGATAAGATTCAACATTAGGGCATAACACAGAGCGCTTGGTAAAGAGAAAGTCATGATAAACCGTGCTAACGTAGTTACAAATAACTTACGTTTAAATATATATATTACAATTAAGCAAAATGGAATAAAGTAAAAAAATGAGTTTTCCTCTTGGTCATCTAGCTAGCTGTTAGATTATAGAAAAGTCAAAATTTTGTCTCTCCTTCTAAGACCTGGGTATGTGGACTACTGCCTTTGGCTAAACAGGTGGAGGTAAATGAATGTTTTTCAAAACGTTTGTAATATTTTTCTGTGACATACAGCACATATGATACAATGAGGAATAAACACTTTATTGGCATTCATATGATGCTGTATGTATTTCACTAGTGATGACTACACTTATCAATCACAGCGTCTGCAAACTCATGGCAATAAAATCTTAACACACATCACCACCTTGTGTTTGTGTGTATGTATAAATAATTTTATAAATATCATAGCAAGGGCATTAGAGACAAATATAGTTAAGATCATCTGGGCTTTGTCATAACTTCATTATGAGTAACTTAAAATGTCCATCCGACGAACCGGGTATTCACCCATGAAAGCTCATGCTCCAATACATCTGTTAGTTTATAAGGTGCCACAGGACTCTCTGCTGCTTTTAAAATGTTTTTGAAATTTTCACCTGTTGGACTGAATTTTTTCAGACATTTGACAGTTTGAGCAAAAAGGGCTGCAGCCATTGTTGAATAAGAGGAGGATCAGAGTGAAGAGAGAGTTGGAACTTCCTATTATGAAAATATTCTTATATGCTTTTTTGGATAGTTCAGAAGCTAATGTGTGAGGGTAGAAATTAAGTTGGGATATAGTTCACCATTGGCCGGTAGCTGGGATATTTAATTACTCTCTCGTGCTGTGGTACCATAAGAACATAAGAATGGCCCTACTGGGTCAGATCAAAGATCCATCTAGCCCAGCATCCTCTCTTCCAACAGTGGCCAGTGGCAGGTGCCCCAGAGGGAATGAACAGAACAGGTAATCATCAAGTGATCCATTCCCTGTCGCTCATTCCCAGCTTCTGGCAGAGGCTAGGGACACCATCCCTGCCCATCCTGGCTAATAGCCATTGATGGACCTATTCTCCATGAATTTATCTAGTTCTTTTTCAAACCCTGTTATGGTCTTGGCCTTCGTAACATCCTCTGACAAGGAGTTCCACAGATTGACTGTGCTAATAATACTTCCTTTATTTGTTTTAAACCTGCTGCCTATTAATTTCATTTGGTGACCCCTAGTTCTTGTGTTATGAGTAGTAGTAAACAACACTTCCTTATCTACTTTCTCTACACCAGTCATGATTTTATAGACCTCAATCATATCCCCCCTTAGTTGTCTCTTTTCAAAGCTGAAAAGTACCAGTCTTATTAATCTCTCCTCATACGGAAGCCATTTCATACCCCTAATCATTTTTGTTGCCCTTTACTGAACCTTTTCCAATTCCATTATATCTTTTTTGAGATGGGGCGACCACATCTGCACACAGTATTCAAGATGTGTGCATACCATGGATGTATATAGAGGCAACATATTTTCTGTTCTATTATCTAGCCTTTTCTTAATTATTCCCAGCATTCTGTTTGCTTTTTTGACTGTCGCTGTACATTGAGTGGATGTTTTCAGAGAACTATCCATAATGACCCCAAGATCTTTCTTGAGTGGTAACAGCTAATTTAGACCCCATCATTTTGCATGTATTGTTGGGATTATGCTTTCCAATGTGCATTACTTTGCATTTATCAACATTAAATTTCATCTCCCATTTTGTTGCCCAGTCACCAGTTTTGTAGCTCTTCTCAGTCTGCCTGGGTCTTAACTATCTTTAGTAATTTCGTATCATCTGCAAATTTTGCCACCTCACTGTTTACCCTTTTTTCCAGATCATTTAAGAATATGTTGAATGGGACTGGTCCCAAAACAGACCCCTGGAGGACACCACTATTTACCTCTCTCCATTCTGAAAACTGACCATTTATACCTACCCTTTGTTTCCTATCTTTTAACCAGTTACCAGTCCATGAGAGCACCTTCCCTCTTATCCAAGGGTTGCTTACTTTGTGTAAGAACATTTGGTGAGGGACCTTGTCCAAAGCTTTCTGAAAATCTAAGTACACTATATCCACTGGATCCCCTGGGTCCAAATGCTTGTTGACCCCCTCAAAGAACTAGTAGATTGGTGAGGCATGATTTCCCTTTACTAAAACCATGTTGACTCTTCCTCAACAAATTATGTTCATCTATACGTCTGAAAATATTGTTCTTTATTATAGTTTCAACCAATTTGTCCAGTACTGAAGTCAGGCTTACAGGCCTGTAATTGCCGGGATCACCTCTGGAGCTCTTTTTAAAAATTGGCATCACATTAGCTTTGGCTAACTGTTCCTCAAATTCTTTTTTGGCCTTCCCAATTGCATTTTTACACCTCATTTGCCAGTGTTTATGCTTCTTTTTATTTTCCTCACTAGGATTTAACTTCCACTTTTTAAAGGATGCCTTTTTGCCTCTCACTGTTTCTTTTACTTTGTTATTTAGCCACAGTGGCTCTTTTTTGGTTCTCTTACTCTGTTTTTTAATTTGGGGTATACATTTAAGTTGAGCCTCTATAATGGTGTCTTTAAAAAGTTTCCACACAGCTTGCAGAGATTTAACTTTTGGCACTGTACCCTTTAATTTCTGTTTAACTAACCTCCTCATTTTTGTGTAGTTTTTCTTTCTGAAATTAAATTCTACAGTGTTGGGCCACTGTGGTGTTTTTTCTGACACAGGGATATTAAATTTAATTATATTATGGTCACTATTACCAAGCAGTCCAGCTATATTCACCTCTTGGACCAGATCCTATGCTCCACTTAGGACTAGATCAGTGTTTCTCAAACTTGGGATGCCGCTTGTGTAGGGAAAGCCCCTGGCGGGTCGGGCCAGTTTGTTTACTTGCCCTGTCCACAGGTCCGGCCGATCACGGCTCCCACTGGCCGCAGTTCGCCGCTTCAGGCCAATGGGAGCTGCTGGAAGTGGCAGCTAGTACATCCCTCAGCCCGCGCCACTTCCAGCAGCTCCCATTGGCCTGGAGCAGCGAACTATGGCCAGTGGGAGCCACGATTGGCCGGACCTGCGGACGGGGCAGGTAAACAAACCGGCCTGGCCCGCCAGGGGCTTTCCCTACACAAGCGGTAGCCCCAGTTTGAGAAACACTGTACTAGATCAAGAATTGCCTCTCTTCTGGTGGGTTCCAGGACAAGCTGCTCCAAGAAGCAGTCATTTAAGATGTCAAGAAACTTTATCTCTGCATTCCATCCTGAGTTGACAAGTACCCAGTCAATATGGGGATAACTGAAATCCCACATTATTATTATTGAGTTTTTTTATTTTAGTAGCATCTCTAATCTCCCTGAGCATTTCACAGTCACTATCACTGTCCTGGTCAGGTGGTTGGTAATATATCCTTACCGCTATATTCTTATTATCAGAGCATAGAATTACTATCCATAAAGATTCTATAGTACAGTTTGATTCATTTACAATATTTACTTCATTTGATTCTATGCTTTCTTTCACATATAATGCCACTTCCCCACAAACACGACCTGTTCTGTCCGTCCAATATATTTTGTACCCTGGTATTACTGTACCCCATTTATTATCCTCATTCCACAAAGTTTCTGTGATGCTTATTATATCAATATCCTCATTTAATATAATACACTCTAGTTCACTCATTTTATTATTTAGACTTCTAACATTGGTATATAAGCACTTTAAAAACTTACCTCCTTTTAGCTGTCTGCCATTACATGATGTAACTGAATGGGACTCTTTATTTGACTGTTGCTGATCAGACCCTGCCTATATTTTATCATTTTCCATCCTCTCATCCTCACTAGGACATAGAGATTCTCCATAAATAGACCCTCCCCTAAGGGATGTCCGAACCATGTGCTGCTCCACACCTGTTGGCTTTCCCCCAACCCTTAGTTTAAAAACTGCTCTATGACCTTTTTAATGTTAAGTGCCAGCAACCTGGTTCCATTTTGATTTAGGTGGAGACCATCCTTTCTATATAGGCTCCCCCATCCCAAAAGTTTCCCCAGTTCCTAATAAAGCTAAACCCCTCCTCCCTACACCATCGTCTCATCCACGCATTGAGACTCTGCAGTTCTGCCTGTTTAGCTGCCCTGCGCGTGGAACCTGGCAGACAAGTCACCATGCAGTTCTCCTGGTCATCGCAAACCCAGCTATCTATGTTTCTAATGATCGAATCGCCCATTACTAATACCTGTCTCTTTCTAATAGCTGGAGTTCCCTCCCCCGGAGGGGTATCCTCAGTGTGAGAGGATACCACATCATCATCTGGAAGGAGGGTCCTAACTATGGGATTGTTTTCCTCTGCTCCAGTTAGATGCCCTCCTTCCCTGGGACTTTCATTCTTCTCAACAGCATAGAGGCTGTCAAACCGGGGGTGGGACCGTTCTACTGTGTCCCAGAAAGTCTCATCTATGTACCTCTGTCTCCCTCAACTCATGGTCTCTGAGGGCCAGGAGCTCCTTGCACTGAATGCACATATACACCACCTGCCCATAAGGCAGGTAATCATACATGTTGCATTGGGTACAATAAACTTGGTAGCCCCCACTCTGTTGCTGGGCTTCTGCCTGCATTCTCTTTTTACTCCTGCAGCTGGTTCCTTTGTTCCATCAGAATCTTCACCAAATTTGATCTGCTGCTTTTTGATCCATGGGTTGGATCATTAGCTTCCCTGGCCTTGGCCAGATACTGATGGGGAGTGCGATGTGAATGCTGATCAATGTCCCCCACCACGAGAATGAGGAAAACTAGCTGAAATGGAAGACACAGCAAAATCCTCTAGCCCCACACAGACAAGGACTGCAAAGGTTACTAAAAAGCACAGATTTTCCAAAATGTATGCTTTTTATTTTTGCCTTTCTGTCCGAATGGTGACAAGAGGACTTTTTTGTTTCTATTTGTTTCATTTTCCCATTCTCACGTAGCCCACAACAGTGCTTTGGTGGGGCTGCAGCTACTCTGTAGTAGGAGTTGTAAATGTAGACAAAGAATATTTTACTACATCTTGAAGATTTAGCATAAAAGTATTTTAAGCATCTGTAACTTTTTTCCAAACAAAAGTTAATCCCGATTTTAAAGCCAGCAGGAGTTAAAGTGAACGTGCACTCCCTCAGCATCACTGGGGCAGAGCTCCCACTAAGCATTCCCCAGCTCTGCAGGCCCAGGGCTCATGCATTTTGGATGGAATTCAGTCCCCAGAGAGGCAAGAAATCAAGGCATGCACGCACTGTGCTACCACGGGTGCCTGCCACAGTCCCGTCACCTCCTGCGGGTGCGGGTACGGCTCCAGCTCCCCGTCTAACACTGGCACAACAAGGTTCAATAAGTACTTTTAAAATGAAAACACAAAAAGATCGAAATTAGCACAGACGAATATGCTCAGGGGTGCGCGGCTCCCCGCTCCTAGCCCCTGCACCCCTCAGCCACCGCCTCACGCACAGTCCCCCACGCAACACAGCAGCCAGCCTCTAGCCACCCCTCTACCTTTCCTCCCCTCCCAGGCGCCCCGCCACAAAGCCCTTCGTTAACCTTTCCGCCCCGCCCCGCCCCGCCCCGCCCCGCCCAGCCCAGCCCAGCCCACTCCGCACGCGCTGAGAACTGGGGAACGAGCGCGGGAGCGCGCGTTTTACGGTCAACTGGGTGGTGCGGCCGCGGAAGCCCCGCCCACTGGTTTATATCTCAGCCGCGCCTAGCACCGCCCCCTCCATCAGCTGTTGGTGACGTCAGGTGTCTCCGGCAGGTCCTCGCGCGTGGTGTTTGCGCGCGGCAGGGTGACGTCGGGTGACGGTTCACGGACGGGAGCCGGTTCCGGGCAGGTGGGCGGGGAAGATGGCGGACCACATCCCGCTGCACCCGGTGCCGCGCAGCACCCAGCGCCGGGCGGCCTATTACACCAGCGTCCCCGCCGCGCAGAGGCACAACAGGTACTGGCGTGGAAGGGGCCCCCTGGGCTCCGTGGCGATGGGGGTGGAAGGGGCCCCGGCCCGGCGAGACCTGCCCTACCTCCGCGTCCCCTCTCTCCGCGCCCTATGGGGCAGGGATGAAGCGGCGGGGGCGGGAGTGCGGAGCGGCTTGGGGAGGGTGGCAGCCCCGCCCGGGCGCTGCCAGGCCTCCCCTCTGCTGAGCGGGGCGAGTCTCCCCGCTGGCCGGGCCGTGGGGGAGCGAGGGCTTCAGAGGAGCTGCGTGTGAGCTCACGGCGCTAGTTCTCAGCGCTGCTGGGGGGTCGGGTCAGAGGGCTCCGGGGAAGGAAGGGGTGAGGGACGCGGCAGGTGTCCTGTAAGGGGCTGTGGAGATGAGTCCCGGCCCTAACACTCCTGTGTTTGGCAAGGGAGGCTCTGTCTGCCCCATTCACCCATAGGCAGTGTCGTTATTCCCATAGTAAGTTGGTCCATTTCCCCTGTTTTCTGTTGGTCTGCCCAGGGGAGATTTTGAATCCATGAAAGTGAGCATGAGGGCTTAGGGAGCCATTGTGGTATCTGAAGTGTGATCTAACTTTCATTTTTAAAAAGTTGATAACTATGTGTTTGGATTTAAACGTGACCGCTGGTTACTTTCATCATCAGCAATGGCACGGAGAGCCTATTTTCGCTGAGCTGAAAAATTAAAAAAATGAACAAATAGTGCAAAGTAAATAAGATTTTAAAAAAGTCTGCATGGTAGATTAGCAAAACAATGTACACATAAAGCTTTTTTTATCTTAACCGTGTACCTTTGCTATTTTTTACATAGCAATTCAAAGAGCCTTACATTATAGTGTGATCTGCGGAGAAGGTGGCTCTAATCTTGCAATCAATCCCTTGTGCATGTGCTCAGTTTTATGTGACATTAATGAAATTGCTCATTTGCACAAAAGTTTGCACATGCTTAAGTGTTTGTGAGATCAGGGCATACTGGTGTTGTCTTTACTTAAAATAAAGACAGAAATATTTATTAAAATATGATAGAGCACTGTCTCGTGGCTAGTTCAGGAATGTGGCTTCTCTTCCTTGCTCTGCCCCTCACTTGCACTGTGACCTTCAGCAAGTCACCAAGGGCTTGTCTTCGTGGCATAATTAACTTGAGTTAGAACTCAAATGTTGATCCAAATTTGAGTACTGTCCATACATGACACCTCTTAATTTGAATTTGGTAGTGCTTTTTAACTTGACTTGGCTGACCTGTAGAGGTGTATCTACACAGCGTCTGGAATCAGACCTCCCAGCCCAGGTAGACAGGCTCATGTGAATTGCGCCCAAGCTAGCATGATAAAAATAACAGTGTGGATGCTATGGTTTGAGCTGGAGCTTAGGCTCTCAAGCCCACCTGACCCCTTGGATTTGAGAGCTTGAGTTCCATCCTGAGCTGTGATGTCCACACTGCTATTCTTAGCATGCTAGCTCAGGCCCTGCTAATGTGAGTCTGTCTGCCTGGGCTGGAGTCTTGCTCCCAGCTGCAGTGTAGATATACCTTTGGTGTATAGAGTGTATCTTGAGTTAACACAACTTGTTAGTTACTAGCACAATCACTCTGTACATTTTGAGTGTTACTTTGCAGTGTGGCTGCTCTAATTCGAGCTTGGTTTGTTTGAGAGGAATGTAGATAACTCAAGTTAATGCTGCAGTGAAGATACAGTATTGCTCTTAGGGCTTGATGAACAAAAAGGTTTTATTTAACCTATTCGGACCTGAACTCAGTCACTTATGATTCTGTATATATTCTGGAGCAGTTGGTGACACAGTACCTAAACATAGCAGGAAGCTGCTGCTTTTACCTTGCTTTGTGTGTTGCAGTCATCGTCTCTTCTACTGTAGGAGGAAAAACATTGGTCTTAGCAATGTTTGAAGCCCCTAAGGAATTGACATAAATTAAATTGATATAAGGTACTTTTCAGACTAAAATAGCTTATACAGAAGAGGGTTACACAAACTTAACCAGTTTCTAGATAATACAGTTTCCTTGTGTAAACAAGGCATTAGTCCTTCACTTTAAAACAGATACTAAAGAGTTTTCGTATTTCCCAAAACTGAATACAGGATCAGAGCTTTTCTGCTATTGGAAGGAAGTGGTTTGTCAGGGCAATTTGAGAATATCAGTTAATGACCTTAAAGAAGCTATCTTAAATGGGTTGTGAAGAAGTTTAGATTTTCAGTTTGCTGTACAGGTCTGGGCATATCTGTACCACAGCTTTGGAGGGTAGACTTATGGATATGCAAAATGAGGTGGCATTGGACTCTGCCAGGAAGGTGAGTTTTGTCAGACTCCCATATTTCCTGGCATGAGGGTAATCATTTCTGCAATTAATTTTAATATCCTTCCTCTTTTTATGGCAGGCTGGGGAAGGGGATGGTGGCAGCTCAGGAGTAGAAGTAATTGAATCTCAGAATTTCAATTTTATAGGAAATTTGGACATTTTGAAATTTCTTACAAAATGTGAATTCCCATATTGTGTTTCTGAAAGGGAGTATGCTCCTTGAGCTGCTGACTGAAATTGACTGATTCTATTAAGTTTCACTGTGACTCATCACTGAATACCAAATGAAACTGCTCAGTTGGGTCAATTTCATTGCTGTCCTTCCCTCATAGGCTCAGTGAAACTGATAAAGAATCATGTCAAGTTCAATAGCAGCTGCTGAGGCTTCCAGGGTTTGTGGCTCTGGGGCAGTCCACTGTGCAGAATGCTCTGGAGTTGGGAACCCCCAGGCTTCCAGACTCCTAAGCCACCTGACTCCCCAGACTGTGGGAATTAGGCGCTTGGGTGTCTGGAAGTCCTAGGTATCCCTGGCCCTAGTCTGCATGGCGAGGCTGCCCCATAGCTATGGACTGTGGAAGCCCTGGGATCCCTGGCATCAGGACACATTGTATGTTGTAGCTGCCCTCTAGTTGTGGACTCTGGATGCCTGTCCCAGGGTTTTCAGGATCCCAGTTCAGGTGGCAGGGAGCCTGGAAGCCCTGGTGAGAGTACAGTGCTGTTAATCACCTCCGGCTACATCAGACTGTGATTCTGGTCAATGTGAAGGACAGAGTGGATGGTTTTGCAGCAGTGATGTTTCCCAACTGCGGTCTCTGGTGCCATGGGATTCCCAGCCCTGGGGCAGTTTTCATGGAGTGGCTGTCCTGGAGCTGTGGGTCCTGGGATTGCCAGCTCCAGGTTGGTTTGTTTGGTAGAAGCCCTGGGAAGCTCCCACGAAAACCCTGTTTCTCAGAATATTCCTGACCAGATTTGTTCAGGAGCAGGCTCCAGGTGATTAGGGAAGAGACTACCAGAAAGTATTTCCTCTTGGGCTCCAAAACCAATCCATATCTCTCCCTCTACATGTGACCATTGAAGACATGGTCAAATTGAAATGCAAATCCTTGAAAATCCAAAGGCTCAGCTAGAACGCTTGTACTTTCCATAACACCTACAAAAGTCAAGCAGATTCACCTAAAATGAATATTACCTTAATTTGTGTTAGGCCTGGTCTACTCTACACATTCAGCTGTCATTCTGCAACTGTTGAACCTGTAGTTGAAGCTCTTCTTGGTGCTGTCGCAGTTGCTGGTGTACAGCTTCTTGAGCCATGGGAGGAAGGGGTAGGCTGGGTTTTTCCAATATCACTTTTGGAATGTCAACATTCCCAATGGAAATCCACTGATTTGGAAAGAAAGTCCCTGCTTGCAACTTTCTGAACAGTCCTGTGGTCTTAAAGAAGTGTGTGCCATGCACCTTCCATGACCAGCCCACACTGATGTCAGTAAAGCATCCCTAGTGATCCACCAGCACTTGCATTATCATGGAAAAGTAGCCCTTTCTGTTGACATACTCTGTGACAAGGTAGTCTGGTGCTAGAATAGGGATGTGTGTGCCATGTATTGTAGTTTAGACACTCCAGTGCTGCAAAACCATGCACCAAGTCCTGCATATTTTTTCTCTGAATCTTTAAAACCTGAAGTATTTTAAAAAAAATTGTCTGATTCACTTTTTATTGGAAAGAAAGATATAGGATTGAATTGGCAGAATCCATTTCTTATTTTCTGTTTGGGGGGGTAGTTTAGCTATACAGTTCTGTAGTATTGTCAGCTGACTCTCATATCCTTATTTTGGTTGGAAATCCACATGACTGAGTGAAAAATAAGCAAAGGCCAACATGTTTATTGTTTTGAGGAGATGGGAGAAACTATAATAGATACCGTTCGTTCTCTCTCTCTCTCTCTCTCTCTCTCTCTCTCTCTGAACTACAGCTATTCTTAGAAAGCCAAGACTACTGGGAAATGCTGCATTTCTTAGGCCAGGCCTACGCAATAAACGTGCATCTGCATAACTGTCGCTCAGGGTTTGAAAAATATACACTTGAGCAATCTAGTTATACTGACCTAACCGCTGGTGTAGATAGCGTTGTATTGATGGGAAGGCTTCTCATGTTGACATAACTACCCCCTTTCACGGAGGTGGGTTAAGTACACCAATGAGAGAAGCTCTGCTGTCAGTGTAATAGCATCTTCACTGAAGCGCTATAGCAGTGCAGGTGCACCAGTGCAGCTGCACTGCTGCAGTATTTTAAGTATAGATCTGCCATTAGAGTGCTTATCTATGTCTGTTTGGTTTGACAAATGGTGACAAAACTGTTCAGAATAGAAAGATGATAAAACCATAAATGTTTAACTTTTGTTCATATAAATTGAATTGTTAATCTACTACTCAGTCAGCAATAAGAGTTTTTTGGGGGAGAGAGACAATAAATGCAACTAGCTTTTATTTAACAGCGTTTTAAAGCAGATCTTAGCATTAAGCGAAGAAACATTTAAAATCCCAACCCTCCCTGTAAATTACATTAAGAAAGCTGAAGCTTTATACAAGACAATTTTCTTCAAAAATATTTAGTGATCTTCAGTTTGTGGAAATAAAGGTAAATAAGCACCTAACATTCTGCAGGAAAACATATACTGATTGCAATCTGAACCAAAAATTTCACAGGAGTTTGGATACCTCATTCATAATTACCTTGATTTCACATTACAATCGCTTGTTTCTTGTTCAGATTCTGTGAACATCAGAAAATAAGAATGGCCATGGTGGGTCAGACCAATCATCCATCTAGCCCAGTATCCAGTCTTCTGCCAGTGGCCCAGTGCCAGATGCTTCACAGGAAATGAACAGAACAGGGCAATTCTCAAATGATCCATCCTGTCATCCAGTTCCAGCTTCTGGCAGTCAGAAGTTTAGGGACACCAAGAGCATGGGGTTGCATCCCTGATCATCTTGGCTAATAGCCAATGTTGGACCTGTCCTTCATGAATTTATCTAATTCTTTTTTGAACCAAGTTATAGTTTTGGCCTTCACAACATCCCCTGGCAATGAGTTCCACAGGTTGACTGTGCATTGTGCGAAGAAGTACTCCCTTTTGTTTGTTTTAAACCTGCTGCCTATTAATTTAATTAGGTGACCTCTGCTTTGTGTGTTTTGTGAAGGGGTAAATAACAATGCCCTTTTCACTTTCTAGACACCACTCATGATTTTATACACCTGTATCATATCTCCCCTGAGTTGTCTCTTTTCTAAACGGAGCAGTCCATCTTTTTAATCTCTCCTCATGTGGAAGCAGTTACGTCCCCCTAATAATTTTGATGCCCTTTTCTGTACCTTTTCCAATTTTAATACACAGTATCTATATTTTGAGATGGGGTGACCAGAACTGCAAGCAGTATTCAAGATGTCTGCATACCATAGATTTATGTTGTGGCATTATGATATTTTCTGACTTATTGTCTATCCCTTTCCTAACGGTTCCTAACGTTCTATTAGCTTTTTGACTGCTGCTGCACATTGAACGGATGTTTTTCAGAGAACTATCCACGGTGATTTCAAGATCCATTTATTGAGTGATAACAGCTAATTGGGAAAAAAGAACAGGAGTACTTGTGGCACCTTAGAGACTAAGGGCTGGTCCACACTAGCTCTTTAAATCGAATTTAGCAGCGTTAAATTGAATTAAGCGTGCACCCGTCCACACCAGGAAGCCATTTAATTCGACATAGAGGGCTCCTTAGTTCGACTTCGGTACTCCACCTCGACAAGGGGAGTAGTGCTAAATTCGACATGGCTATGTCGAATTAGGCTAGGTGTGGATGCTAATCGATCTTAGTAGCTCCGGGAGCTATCCCAAAGTGCAACACTCTGTTGACACTCTGGACGCCAGTCGGAGCTTGGATGCTCTGACCAGCCACACAGGAAATGCCCCGGGAAAATTTGAATTCCTTTTCCTGTCTGGACAGTTTGAATCCCATGTCCTGGTTGCTCATCGGGGCGAGCTCAGCAGCACCGGCAACGATGCAGAGCTCTCCAGCAGAGGAGTCCAGGCAATCTCAGACTAGAAAGAGGTCCCCATCATGGACTGACTGGGAAGTCTCAGATCTGATTGCTGTGTGGGGCGATGTGTCTGTGCTTTCTGAGCTGCGCTCCAGCAAACGGAATGCAAAGACCTTCGAGAAGGTCTCCAAAGCCATGACAGACAGAGGATGCAGCCAGGATGCAATGCAGTGCCGCGTGAAAGTCAAGGAGCTGAGACAAGGCTACCAGAAACTCAGAGCGGCAAACGGACGCTCCGGAGCCCAGCCCCAGACATGCCGCTTCTACGAGGCACTGCATGCCATTCTCGGTGGGTCTGCCACCACTGCCCCACCAGTGTGCGTGGACTCTGAGGATGGGATAGTGTCGACGGACTGTTCCTCGGAGATGTTCGCGGACGGGGAAGATGAGGAGGACGAGGGAGTCGACGGCGCTTTCCCCGACAGCCAGGATCTCTTCCTCACCCTCTCTGAGATCCCCTACCAACCCTCCCCAGCCGTTACCACGGACCCTGAATCGGGAGAAGGATCAGTCCGTAAGTGCTTTAAACAAGCTAACATTTATTTATTAAAAGCAGCTAAGACCAACGAGTTAACATTTTTTTAGTAATTAAACAGGGAGAGACATTAGGAGAACAGAAGGTCTACATACAGGGGGATGGAACTTTTATCTTCATAAGATATCTCCAGGAAACTCTCCTGGAGGTAATCTAAAAGTCTATGCAGGAGGTTCCTTGGCAGAGGTAGGTTATCGTGTGCCCCGAGGTAGCACACTTTGCCTTTCCATGCTACAAGCTGGAACTCTGGGACCATTGCCCTCACGAGCATGGCAGAGTAGGCCCCTGGGTGGTGGTGGCTTTCTTCCAGCATGCGCGCTCTCTCTGCCCGTGAGACTCTCCTCAGGGTGATCTCTCTCGCACACTCCTGCATGAAATTAGAGTAATTGGGGTACTATTAGTAATGGGAGCGCTTAACTGTTCCTTTGCATATCAAGAAGCCTCACTTAACAGCCATGTGCTGCAGTCTACAGAGTGGCAGCATACAGAGATCTTTCCCAGTGAACAGCCGCGAGGGGGTGCAACAGGGGCCGAGTTTATGCTTTCAGGATTGCCTGCATCAAGAGGACAGAGCTGTACATTCACTTCTATGAATCCAAAAGTGTTTGGCTTACCATGCCTTGCTGCTACACAAATTCTTCTTTCCTGCAAAGGTTCTCTGATCTGCAGCCCAATACCCCAGGCAATGAAAGCGCATTCAGAGAAATCGAACTTTCCATTAGTGAGTGCGCATGAGACAGGTGCTGTGCATACTCTTGTTCACAGACACAGAGTAGACTATGTTTCTTTGTATAAAAAATGTATCATTGTAAGAAATTCACTACCTTTTTGACATCACACAGGTGCAACTGTATCACGACCTGATGCACCATGCCCCTCACAGATGATGGCGCAAACTAGAAGGCGTAAGAAAAAGACAAGGGACGAGATGTTTGCTGAACTTATGGGCTGCTCCAGAGCCGAGGCGGACCAGCAGAGCCAGTGGAGGGAGAACCTCAGTCAGCAGCACTGCTCACTCTGCGAACGGGAGGACAGGTGGCGTCAGGAGGACCAGCAGGCGACTCAAACGCTGCTTGGACTAATGAGGGAGCAAACGGACACGCTCAGGCGCCTTGTCGATGTTCTGCAGGACCGCAGGCAGGAAGACAGAGCCCCCCTGCACTGTATCTGCAACCGCCCACCCCCGCCTCAAACTCCAATCCCCCCCTCATCAAAAATAACAAGAAGGAGGGTCACCAGGGGCCGTGAAAACTGTCACTGCACCACAGGACAGTGTTAAATTACCCAAAAGCTATCAGTTACTACATTTTGAAAAGTCCTTCCCTTACTGTGTTCTTGATTATTAAAAGTAGTTTTCTGTTACTTACTTTTTCCGTCATGGTTTTTTACACAACGCTGTGTTACATGTCTTGGGTGGGTCGTTGGGTGGTTGAGGGGGTAGTGTAATGCATAGGACAGTCACCTTTAGCAGGGTACAGAGACGGGGGCTGGATCAGCAGCATGTCACACACACAGTGCAGTCAGTAGGCGGTTAGCTGGTATGGGAGGTGGTTTGCAGGTTTTCTGTCGTTGAGGGTGGTACGTGCATTTGTAGCGGGGGAGGGAGGTTACAGATGTCATGCAACGGTCCCTGTAATGGACCGCAGAGCCACGCAGCAGAGGAATCTGTATCCGTCCTCCCCCGCAACAAGGCCACATAGCCCCCGCACACAGAGTCCAAAAAAGGAGGGATGGAGGATCCGTTGAAACAACCAGTCCGGCACTGCTGACCGGTCTGGGAGCGGGAGCATGTCAAACCTCGACTTTAGAGGCTGTCTTTACATGACCACACACCCTACCCAACACAGTGTGCGTCCCAGTTTCAACCCTTTAATGCAAAGTCATCAATAAAGACACCGTTGTAAAGCTACAGTGGAGCACGTACTTTAATTTTTAAATGTGTGTTAGAAGTTGGGGAAGCGGGGTGGACGGGGTATGTAACTGCAGAGGCTAGTCAACAGTAACTTGGTAAAGAAACAGGGGCAGGTTCAGCTTCTCTGTGAAGAAACTGAACAGTCACAGTTCACGCTGCTCGCTGGTACTTGAAGAGTTCCTTGTCGCTGTGCAAGGTGCCTGCATAGGGCGTGACGAGCCAGGGCATTAGCGGGTAGGCTGGGTCCCCTAAGATCAGTATGGGCATCTGCACATCCCAAGCGTTATTTTGTGGTCCGGGAAGAAACTACCTTCCTGCAGGCGTCTAAGCAGACCAGAGTTCCTGAAAACACGCGCGTCATGAACTTTGCCTGGCCACCCGACGTTGATGTTGGTAAAATGTCCCCCATGGTCCACCACTGCTCGCAGCACCATTGAAAATTAGCCAAATTTCTCAGCAGCTGACTGCGGAAGAGGTGGACGATAAGTTGCGAGGAGCTGACAGCGGCCACAACTGCAGCGGGATCCGTGCTCGCAGTGCTGTGGCGCCCGTGCTGTCACTGAGAAGAAAAGTGCACGAACAGATTGCCAGCTGGCGCTTTCAGGGAGGGATGCTGGGCGTGATTGACGGTTCAATGATGACAGTTACCCAAAACCACCCTCCACACAATTTCCCCCCCCCCAGCATGCATTGCTGGGAAATCCCAGCATTCCAGTGGGCGGCGGGGAGTGCGGGAACTGTGGGATAGTTTCCCACAGTGCACCGCTTCCAAAGTCGACGCTTCGCCCGTTACTGTGGACTCACACAGTCGAATTAGTGTATTTATTGTGGATACACAACTTCGACTTCATTAGGTCGATTCCAGAAATTCGAATTAAGATGAATCGAAATAGTCTTGTAGTGTAGACGTACCCTAACAAATTTATTTGAGCATAAACTTTTATAGGCTACAGTCCCACTTCTTTCTATGCATGTAGTGGAAAATACAGTAGGAAGATATAGATATATACACACACACACAGAGAACACGAAACAGTGGATGTTACCATACACACTATAAGGAGAGTAATCAGTTAAGGTGATTTAGAATTCATCATTTTGTATTGGGATTATGTTTTTCAACTTGCACTATTTTGCATGCATCAGCATTGAATTTCAGTTACAAATTTGTTGCTCACCTAGTTTTGTAAGATGTCTTTGTAACTCTTCACACTCAGCTTTGGTCTTGACTATCTTGAGTAATGTAGTATCATCTGCAAACTTTACCACCTCACTGTTTCATGCCTTTTCCAGATTATTTATGAATATGTTGAACAGTATAGGTCTCTGTGCAGATCCGTGGGAGACCCTGCTATTTACTACTTTCCATTGTGAAAACTGACCATTTATTCTTATCCTTTGTTTCCTGTTTTTTAACCAGTTACTGATCCACAAGAGGGCCTTCCCTCTTGTCACAAGGCTGCTTACTTTGCTTAAGAGCCTTTGGTGTAGAATCTTGTCAGTCTTTCTGAAAGTTCAGTTACACTGTATCCACTGGATACCCTTGTTCACAGGCTTGTTGACCCCCTCAGAGAACTCTTATAGAGTGGTGAGGCATGAGTTCCCTTTACAAGAGTTATGTTGACTCTTCCCCAACATATCATATTCATATGTGTCTGATAATTCTGTTCTTCCCTATATTTTCAACCAAGTCACCTGTCACTGGCCTGTAATTGCCAAAATCGCCCCTACAGCCTTTTATAAAAACTGGCATTACATTAAAGATTCTCCAGTCATCTGGTACAAAAGCTCATTTAAGCGATAGGTTACAGAGCACGGTTTGTAGTGTGGCAATATCATATGAGTTCCTTCAGAACTCTTGGGTGAATACCATCTGGTCCTGGTGACTTATTACTGTTTAATTGATCAATTTATTCCAAAACTACTTCTATGTGATACTAAGTAAACCAATTAAGAAAATATCCATTGTTAATATAGTTCCATGGTAGTTGTATTTGAGGTGGCAAAGCACTTCAGTCAGAAAATCTGCATATCTTTCTATGACTGTTGCATATTGTACTGATTTGAGGTTTAGATGATGTGTTGCCTGGGGCATAGATTCTGTTAATTATTTTATTTCACATATGTGAACAGTAAGACACAGTCCTGCCCAAGCCTTCTCTCAGGGTTGCCTGCTACTCAAGTTCAGTGGTGCTAAACCACCCCCGCTTCAGCAGGTCATCTCTAAGACCCAATCCCTCTGTCAGGGCAGCTGAGCCTTGGAGCCTGATGTTTTAAATTGAAAGTCTTGGGATTAAAAATAAAATAAGTAAAAAGGGCCTCATTCCTTTTTATCCTCTTCAGTTGGAGGAGCGCCTTCCCTCCTGATGTGATAGTCATAGGTTTTTAAAGTTAAAAGGTACCACTGGAACAGCTAATCTGACCTTTTGTATAATACAGGTCATAGAATTTCACCCATTTATCCTCTCTTGAGCCCAATAAATTGTGTTTGGCTGAATCATATGTTCTAGAAAGGAATCCAGTCTTGATTTGAAGATGTCAACAGATGGGGAGTCCACCACTTTACTTGATAGATTGTTTTATTGGTTAGTCACCCTCAGTGTTAAGAATGTGTACCTAATTTGAATTTATCTGGCTTCAGCTTCTGGTTATTGGTTTTTGCTATGCTTTTCTCCACTAGATTAAAGAGGCCGTTGGTACCTGGTGTATTTTCCCTGTGATTGCACTTACACATTGTGATCAAGTTACCTCTTAATCTTTTTTTTTTAACCAGCTACACAGATAGTGCTTTTAAATTCTGTCACTCTATGACATTTTTTCCAGTCCTTGAATAATTTGTATGGGTCTTCTCTCGACTGCCTCAAATGTTTCAATATTCTTTTTAAGAAGTGGGCACAAGAACTGGATGCAGTAGTCCAGTATTAGTCTCACCAACGTATTATACAGAGGTAGAACATAAGAACGGCCATACTGGGTCACACCAAAGGTCCATCTAGCCCAGTATCCTGTCTTCCGACAGTGGCCAATGCCAGGTGCCCCAGAGGGAATTAATAGAATCCATCCCCGATTGCCCATTCCCAGCTTCTAACAAACCATCCTTGCCTGTCCTGGCTAATAGCCATTGGTGGGCCTATCCTTCCTGAATTTACCTAGTTCTTTTTTGAACCCTGTGATAGTCTTAGCCTTCGCAACATCCTCTGGCAAAGAGTTCCACAGTCAGTGCGTTGTGTGGAAAAAATACTTCATTTTGTTTGTTTTAAACCTGCTGCCTATTAATTTCATTTGGTGACCCCTAGTTCTTGTGTTATGAGGAGTAAATAACACTTCCTTATTTACTTTCTCCACATCAGTCATAATTTTATAGACCTCAATCATATCCCTCCTTAGTTGTCTCTTTTCAGAGCTGAAAAGTCCCAGATTTATTAATCTTAATCCATACAGAAGTTGTTCCATATCCCTAATATTTTTTGTTGCCCTTTTATGAACCTTTTCCAATTCCAATATATCTTTTTTGAGATGGGATGACCAATCTTGCATGCAGTGTTCAAGATGTGGGCATACCATGGATTTATATAGAGGCAATATGATATTTTCTGTTGTCTTATCTATCCCTTTCTTAGTGATGCTCAACATTCTGTTAACTTTTTTGACTGCGTTGCACATTGAGTGAATGTTTTCAGAGAATTATCCACAATGACTCCAAGATCTCTTTCTTGAATGGTAACAGCTAATTTAGACCCCATCATTTTATATATATATATATACACCTCTACCTCGATATAACGCTGTCCTTGGGAGCCAAAAAATCTTTCCATGTTATAGGTGAAACTGTGTTTTATTGAACTTGCTTTGATCCACCGGAGTGCGCAACCCCACCCCCCAGAGCACTGCTTTACCACGTTATATCCAAATTCGTATTATATCAGCTGGCGTTATAGCGAGGTAGCGGTAGTTGGGATTATGTTTTCCAATGTGCATTACTTTGCATTCACCTTGCTACTCCCTTTATATAACCAATGATTGCGTTAGTCCTTTTTGGTACAACATTGTATTAGGAGCTCCTGTTTAGTTATTTGTATGCTATGACTCCTAAATATTTTTCAGAGTAAGTGCTTTCCAGGATATAGTTCCCATTCTGCAGAGATGCCCTGTATTCTTTGCTCCTAAATATGACCTTGCATTTGGCTGTATTACAAAGCATTTTTTTTGAATGGGTTCCACTTACCAAACTATCCAGATAGCTCTGTGTCGTTGTCATTATCTACAACTGTAACAATCTTTGTGTCATCTGTATTTATCAGTAGTGGTTTTATATTTGCTTTGCGATCATTGACAAAAATATTGAGTAGTGTTGGGCCTAAAATTCATCCCTGTGGAACCCTGTTAGAAACACCTGCATTCAATGATAATTCCCTATTGACAACTACTGTTTGAGTTATACCAGTTCTTGATCAATTCAATGTGTGTTTTATTTATGTTGTATAGTGCTGGATAATTGGAATGTTGTACGGTACCAAGTCAAATACCTTAAAAAAAAAAAAAAAGTCCAAATATGTTATATGTACACACCTGCTTTTATCAGGCAAGTTTGAAATCCCATCAGGTTTGTTTGGCGACCTATTTTCCATAAAATCATTTTGACTGATGTTAATTATATTCTCTCCTTTTAATTCTTTGTTAATTGAATAATGTATCAAGTTTTCCATTATTTTGCAAGAGATTGATGTCATTAACCACCCTATAATTACCCAGATCATCTCCCTTGCCCTTTTAAAATATTAGGAAAACATTAGCATGCTTCTAGTCTTTTGGAGTTTCCTAAATATTCCAAGACTTTTTAAAAGATTTTCAGCAGGCCAGAGATCTCCTCAGCTAACTCTTGTAGGACTTTTGAGTGCAAGTTATCAGAACCTGCTGATTTAAAAATGTTTATCCCTAGGTATTGCTTAAAATCCTCCTTAGTTACTAGTGGGTTGGAAAGTAGTTCATCATTATGCAGTATTAACGTACCATCCTGCCTCTTTCCAAGTACAGAATAGTATTATGCATTGAAAACTCTGCTTTTTCTGCATTATTAATAATGTAACCACCTCTGTCTAGTACTGGTCCATACCATTTTTAGGATTTCTTTCATTCCTGATTATACTTAAACCTCTCTCTCTCTCTCTCCCCTCCTCCCCCACTCCCGCTCCCTCCCTTAGGTTCTGCCAACTGTAGATTTCCCCCCCCTGATGTTTTCAGCTCCTCCTATAAATTTTCTATGCTTTATAGCTTCTAATTTCTGTTGTGTGCCAGCTCCATCTGCTTCATCTTTTTCCATTCATTATATAATGTTTTCTTTATTTCTAATTTCTCCCTGCACTTTCATCTCTAGGCCAGGATGGCTTTTAAACAAAGTTGCTGATTGGTTTTGTGGGGTGGGTCTGACTTTCACTCCTGTCTCCAGAACAGACAGAGCAAAGATGATAGTCTCTTGGCTAATGGTATGTTGTTCTCGAGGACAGCTTGTGTCTTCTCTTAAATGGAGTCTCTCTAAGGACTGTTGTTTTAACTCAGGGGTTGGCAACCTATGTCATGCGAGCCGATTTTTAATGGCATGCTGCTGCCTGCTGGGACTCCAGTGTGCCATTAAAAATCTTGCCCATCCCGGCCCGCTCTCCTCTGCCCTCCGCTCCCATTGTGGGGACAGGGCACAGAAGCATAGGCATGTGCATGGGGTGGGCAAATGGCCCCACTCTCCCAGCGTGGCAAGTTGCGGGGTCCGCGCTCCTGGGCCGGAACGCCCGGCCGAGCAGCAAGGTGCTGGCCCCTCCCCCCCTTCCCCCTTTTGCTGGTGCCCTGCCGCCGCGCGCACAGCGCTCTGGGGGCCGGGGCTGCGTGATCCTGCAGGGCAGTGTTTGGCTCCGCGGGGAGGCAGACATACTCCCCGCTCAACCAGAGACCTGCCACCGTGCACGCAGCACTCTGAGAGGCGGGGCTGAGTGCTCCCGGTGGGCAGTGTATCTGGCTCTGCTTGGAGCCTCATGGTAAGGGGTCCAGGGCTGGGGGAGTTGGATAAGGGGTGGGAGCAGTCAGGGGACAGAGGGCAGGGTTGGTTGGATGGGAGTGGGATCCTGGGCGGGGAGTCTCTGGAAGGGGCAGTCAGGGTTGGATGTGGCATGGGAGTCCCGGGGTCTGTCGGGGTGGGGGGTGGATAGGGGTCAGAGCAGTCAGGGGACAGGGAGCAAGGAGGGTCCTGGGGGGCAGTTAGGGTGGGGGAGTCTCTGGAGGGGGTGGTCAGGGGACAAGGAGCTGTGGGGGTTGAATGAGTCAGGAGTTCTGGGGGTCCTGTCAGAAGGCAGGTGTGTGGAGAGGGGTTGGGGCAGACAGGGAGCAGGTGGGGTTGTATGGGTTGGGAGTTCTGGGGGTCCTGTCAGGAGGCAGGGTGCGGTTGGATAGGCATGGGAGTCCCGGGGGTGTGGATAAGGGTCGGGGCAGTCAGGGAACAGGTAGGGGGTAGGATCCTAGGGGGCAGCCAGGGGACAAGGAGCACGGAGGCTTAGATAGGGGGTGGGGTCCTGGGGGGCAGTTAGGGGCAGGGGTCCCAGGAGGGGGTAGTCAGGGGACAAGGAGTGGGGAGGTTGGGGGTTCTGAGGGGGGCAGTCACCCAGACCTCTGCCCTGAGCCCTGACCCCCCCACACACCCAGCCCTGAGCCCCGCACCCCCCCAGACCCCTGCCCTGAGCTCTGTACCTTCCTCATACATACCCAGCCCTCTGTTTGACTCCTCCCCCCGCAAAAACCTCAGCCCTGACTCTTGCACCTCCCCACATCCCCAGCCCCCCGCACCCCCTACATCCCCACCCCCACTGTGAGCACCAAACGGGAGCTCCTGCACCCCTCGCATCAAATGGGAGCCGCCCATGTAAGTGCCCCACACCCAAACCTCCTGATCCCCCTCCCTCATTCTAGCTCCTGACCAGACCCTTCACCCCAGCCCTGTGCTCAGTGCACTCCCACCCTCAGCTCAGTGCAGAGAGAAGAAGAGAATGGGCCAGATCCAGGGAGAAGGTAGGTACCCACTGTATGTGGGCAGGGCCGGGACCCCAGACTGGCAGTGGGCTGAGCGGATCCGGCAGCCGGGATCCCGGCTGGCAGGAGCCGGCGGATGGAACCCTTGAGCGGCAGTGGGCTGAGCTGCTCAGCCCACTGCCGGTCTGGGATTCCGGCTGTCGGCCCCGCACAGCCTGCTGCCGGCCTGGGGTTCTGGCTGCTGGACCCTTACCAGCTGGGGTCCCGGCCGCAGGCCCCGCTCAGCTCGCTGCCGGCCTAGGTGAACAGAACCCCAGACCAGCAGCGGGCTGGTGGCGTGAGATCATTTTAATTTAAATTTAAATGAAGCTTCTTAAACATTTTGAAAATCTTGTTTATTTTACAATACAACACTGGTTTATTTATATAATATATAGACTTACAGAGAGACCTTCTAAAAAACATTAAAATATATTACAGGCACGCAAAACTTTAAATTAGAGTGAATAAATGGAGACTCAGCACACCACTTCTGAAAGGTTGCCGACCCTTGGGTTAGACTATGTATTGAAGAAAGCTACAAACTAGTCACATTCCACTAGGGCTAAGGCAGCTTCTATGGCATGAATATAGTATATACTCATTCAGATCTGCAGTGCTATTACATGGAATTGTACTCCACATTCACTAAAAATTATTCATGATTTAGCATCTGGAGCAATGTGCAGTTTGGTAGGGCAGTGTTCCAGTCACTGTTTAATTAGGACTCCATGTCCCACCTTCCTCATTTAGCAGTACTGCCTATCAAACAGTCCCAAGAGTGTGACTGTGGAAGGCTACTCAAAATAGAAATTAATGAAGCTGGAGTTCATTGAGAGGGACTCTTGTGCATTTACACTCCTCACCCATCCTCACTTCTTCCTCAGAGTTCTAATTTTAGTCTCAGACCTAAGAAGGGGGTGGAAGGAACTGAGGCACACATGCTCCTCCTTTTATAATCTAGCCGTTGGAATGTTCAGGGGTAGGGAGACCACGGCAGGCACTGCTACAAAGCATTCTACTGTTCAAGCTGCTTGGCTAGCACATCCCCAAGAACTTGAAATGTGTAGCGTCCATCTCAAAGAACCCCAGTTACAGGGTGACCTTCATTTTTATGACTGTATCTGTCATTTATATTGTTAAAAGGAAGTATTAGAATTACCTACTAGAATAAAATGATTGAATATTTGCATAGATGGTTGATAGGGAACTGCACCTGAAGAATTCGTAAAGGGCATGGTTGCAGCATCAATGGATGAATCATAATTAATAATTAGCATTGGGAGAAGACTTATTCATTACTCTGCCTGTTCAAAGTTCTTCTTTTCAGTATATTGGCCAGTTCAGGTATTAAAATTTTCAAGGAAGTGGTAGAAGCCCCATGCCTTGAGATGAGAACCCAGTAGGTGACTGCTGGGAGGATGTGCCTTTAGTTCTGCATGACAGGAATTACCCTGCTATCTTGTATTTGATCAAGATGGTGTATTTTTGTTGGAAAAACAAGGCATCTCTGACTTACCTGTGAAATTCTAGTAGCAATTCAATTTACTCAGTCTTATTGGTGAAACAGTGTTAAAATTCACCTTAATGGCATTTGTAGTAATAATATGACATGTTGATTCATGTACAGTAATGGAAAGAGCTAGTACTTTCCATTTTATTGTATTGGCTGACTAATATGTGATATGTTATATTATGTAATGAAAAATTCTGTTGTGATATGAATGCATAAGGGAGCAGAGTTAAAGTTAACATGAGAACTTCAACTCTGAATTTCCTGATTTTTGTGACAATAAAATCTTAATTTTAATAAGGTACTGATGTTTTCTATTTAAAAGAACATTAAAGGTGAACAAGAGTGAAATGCAACCAAAACTGCAGGAAGAGGCTATACAGGAGAGGAAATGATGTGGTTGCAGCCTGGTGTGAAAAAGATGCATGTTGCACAGATACCTTTCTGTATTCTCACTTTCCACGCCCCCACCCCGCAGGATTCTAGAGCCCAGTTGGAGACCGGAAGTCTACACAGCAATGAAACAGCCCTGCAGCACAAGCCCCAAGTTCTACTTTAGTTCTGTCCGCTGGAGGAAGCATTCTGTTAATCTTGCCTAGTATTACCTGTGAAGTCTGAGGTAGAACTAAGGATAAATACTTAGGGTATTTCTACACTATGAAATTACTCCGATTTTACAGAAGTCGATTTTTTTTGGGAACAGATTGTATAAAGTCGAGTGCATGCGTCCACATTAAGCACATTAATTCGTTGCTGTGCGTCCATAGTACCGTGGCAAGCATCGACATTCTGAGAGGTGCACTGTGGTAGCTATTCCGCAGTCCCTGCTTCCTATTGGAATTCTGGGTTGAGCTCCCAATGCCTGATGGGGCCAAAAATTTGTCACCGGTTGTTATGGGTAAATGTCGTCAGTCAACCCTCCCTCCGTGAAAGCAACGGCAGACAATCATTTCGCACCCTTTTCCCTGGATTGCCCGAGCAGATGCCATAGCACGGCAAGCAAGGAGCCAGTTCATCTCACCGCAGCAGTTATGAGCATTGTAAACACCTCATGCATTATCGTGCAGTTTATGCAGAACCAGAAGCTGAAAAACCAGGTGAGGAGGCAACGGCAGCGCGGTGACGAGTGATGAGGACATGAACACAGACTTCTCTTAAAGCACGGGCCCCAGCAATGTGGACATCATGGTGTTAATGGGGCAGGTTCATGCTGTGGAATGCCGATTCTGGGCCCGGGAAACAAGCACAGCCTGGTGGGACTGCATAGTGTTGCAGGTCTGGGATGATTCCCAGTGGCTTCGAAACTTTCGCATGCGTAAGGGCACTTTCATGGAACTGTGTGACTTGCTTTCCCCTGTCCTGAACCACAAGAATACCAAGATGAGAGCAGCCCCACAGCTCACAAGCGAGTGATGATAGCCCTGTGGAAGCTACCGATGCCAGACAGCTATGGGTCAGTTGGCAATCAATTTGGAGTGGGCAAATCTACTGTGGGGGTTGCTGTCATGCAAGTAGCCAACGCAATCACTGAGCTGCTGTTATCAAAGGTAGTGACTCTGGGGAAACGTGCAGGTCATAGTAGATGGCTTTGCTGCAATGGGATTCCCAAACTGTGGTGGGGCGATAGACGGAACCCATATCCCTATTTTGGGACTGGACCACCAAGGCAGCCAGTACATAAACTGCAAGGGGTACTTTTCAATGGTGCTGCAAGCACTGGTGGATCACAAGGGACGTTTCACCAACATCAACGTGGGATGGCCGGGAAAGGTTCATGACGCTAGCGTCTTCAGGAGCTCTGGTCTGTTTAAACGCCTGCAGGAAGGGATTTACTTCCCAGACCAGAAAATAACTGTGGGGGATGTTAAAATGCCTATAGTTATCCTTGGGGACCCAGCCTATCCCGTAATGCCCTGGCTCATGAAGCCGTACACAGGCAGCCTGGACAGTAGTAAGGAGCTGTTCAACTATAGGCTGAGCAAGTGCAGAATGGTGGTAGTGTGTGCATTTGGACGTTTGAAGGGTCGCTGGTGCAGTTTACTGACTCGCTCAGACCTCAGCGAAACCAGTATCCCTATTGTTATTGCTGCTTGCTGTGTGCTCCACAATATCTGTGAGAGTAAGGGGGAGACATTTATGGTGGGGTTGAGGCAAATCGCCTGGCCGCTGATTACGTGCAGCCAGACACCAGGGCGATTAGAAGAGCACATCATGAAGTGCTGCGCATCAGAGAAGCTTTGAAAACCAGTTTCATGACTGGCCAGGGTACCGTGTGACAGTCACTATTGTTTAAAAACCATGCATTCTTTATTAATTGATTATAAAAATAGGGAGATAACTCACAAGGTAGCCTGGGGGGGGGTGTGTGTGGGAGGAGGGAAAGAAAAGGCCACTTCAAAACTTGTTGAATGACAGCCTTCTGTTCACTGGGGTTGGGTGGTTGGGTGCCCGGAGCCTCCCCCCCCCCCCCGCGTTCTTGGGCGTCTGGGTGAGGAGGCGGCTATGGAACTTGGGGAGGAGGGAGGGTGGTTAAACAGGAGCTGCAGTGGCAGTCTCTCCAGCTGACGTTCCTGAACCTCCATCAGATGCCGGATCATGTCTGTTTGTTCCCGCAGTAACCCCAGCGTTGCATCCTGCCTCCTCTGATCTTCCTGCCGCCACCTCTCCTCATGTTCACTGGCCGCTTTCCTGTCCTGTGCTATTGTGTCCCTCCACACTTTTTGCTGAGCTCTTTCAGTGCGGGACTCCTGCATGAGCTCAGAGAACATTTCGTGTGTGCTTTTTTTTCGCCGCCTTATCTGAGATAGCCTTTGGGATGAAGGAGGGAGGCTTGAAACATTTGCAGCTGCGGGAGGGGAAAAAAGGGAGAGAAGTATTTAAAAAGATAATTTTACAGAATAATGGGTATACTCTTTCATGGTCAACGACACTATTCACATTACATAGCACACGTGATTTTGATACAAGGTCATTTTTTTGCATCTTGTATTGAGTGCAGTCATCTTTGGTGTTAGAGATCAAACACGCTGGGAAACAGAATTCGGCTTGCAGGCGGCCGTGGTAAGCCATAGTCTTTCGGCTTCATAACAGCAGTGCCCTCCTTTCCCATACCAAGCAAAGCCCATTGAGTTGTCCATTTAGGGCTGTGGTTTTCATGTTTTCGTGCAGCAGCAGAAACCAAATTACCCCCTCCCCCTATCCTTTTCACTGGGATGACTGCTTTAACCCTCCCTTCACCACACCGCGTGGCTGGTATCAGGGAAGATCCCTGCTAGCCAAATGCGAACAGCTCAGCGCCAGTGGCTCCTCCGACTGCATGGCTAACTGCGGGGAGGATTTCTTTTCAGCCACAGGCAAACAGCCCAGTAGGAACGGCCACCTATGAATGTCCCTTAATTAAATTCCCGTACTTCAACTAGGTTACGATGAATGATGATACTCTTCTGAGGATAACACAGTGAGATAAAGAACAGATGTTGCTTGAATGCCAGCAAACACCAGGACCATACGCTGCCAAACTTTGTCATGCAATGATACAAGATTACTTGCTACTAGCATGGCTGGTAAAGTGTCCTACCATGGAGGACGGAATAAGGCTGCTCTCTCCAGAAACCTTCTGCAAAGGCTTTTAGAGTACCTCCAGGAGAGCTTCATGGAAATGTCCCTGGAGGATTTCCACTCCATCCCCAGGCACGTTAACAGATTTTTCCATAGCTGTACTGGCCACGAATGCATCCCAAGTCCTCAGGGCAAATTAATCATTAAAAAACGCTTGCTTTTAAAGCATGTTTTATATTTACAAAGGTATACTTACCAGAGGTCCCTTCTACGGCTTCATGGCCCGGGATACCGCCTTGGCAGGGATGGGAGGGTATTTCAGTCAGGGTGAGAAAAAGATCCTGGCTGTTGGGGAGAACAGTGTGCTGTGTGCTCTCCTCAACATCCTCCTCCTCCTCATCTCCCCATCTGCAAAATCCTCAAGCATGGCGACTGAGAGTACCCCATCATCGGAGTCCACAGATAGGGGAGGAGTAGTGGCCCCCCCCTAGCATTACCTGCAGCTCAGCGTAGAAGCGGCATGTCTGTGGCTCTGTCCTGGACCGTCTGTTTGATTCTTTGGTTTTCTGGTACGTTTGTTTCAGCTTCTTAAGTTTCACGCGGCACTGTGTTGAGTCCCTGTTCTGGCCTCTGTCCATCATGGCCTTGGAGATTTTTTCAAATGTTTGGGCATTCCGTCTTTTGGAACTGAGTTCTGATAGCACGGATTCATCTCCCCATACATCGATCAGATCCAGTTCCTCCCATAGGGTCCATGCTGGAGCTCTTTTTCGATTCTGGAACTGCATGGTCACCTGTGCTGATGAGCTCTCCACGCTGGGCAAACAGAAAATGAAATTCAAAAGTTCCCAGGACTTTTCCTGTCTACCTGGCCAGTGCATCTGAGTTCAGATTGCTGTCCAGAGCGGTCACAATGGTCCACTGTGGGATAGCTCCCGGAGGCCAATACCGTCGAATTGCGTCCACACTAACCCTAATTCAAACCGGCAGTGTCGATTTCAGCGCTATTCTCATCGGGGAGGAGTACAGAAATCGATTTTAAGAGCCCTTTACGTCAATAAAAATGGCTTTGTTGTGTGGACAGGTGCAGGGTTAATTCAATTTAATGCTGCTAAATTGGACCTAAACTCATAGTGTAGACCAGGCCTTAATCCTGCCTTGAGTGCAGGGGTCTGGACTAGATGACCTCTTGAAGTCCCTTCCAGTTCTATGATTCTATGATAGTGTTTCTTTCCTGGGCCTCAATCTAATGCCATAAAGACAAGAGTCCATTCTCTTCTTGCAACCTTCTAACTTACTCGTTGTCCATCCAGTGCACAGAATGAGGCCGGGGGTCTTGAAATGCAGTTATATGCAATCAGGTAATCTTCTTCTTAGTGTATGTACAATGTGCCTCAAGTGACGTGACCAGGATTAATCACCGAATTTGGTCCGCTGGTTGGATCATTAGCTTCCCCAGTCTGTGCTGGGTACTGATGGGGAGTGCGATGCGAATGCTGATCCATGCCCCCCAATCATATGAGACTGTCATAATGTATATGCACAAGGGTGGAATGTTAATACTGGTATTTCCTAAATTTTGTGTGCTTGAGGATTTTGCAAATATAGCATTCTTTTAATGTGTTGTGTATGTATATGCATAAAAAACGCAAGCTGATAGACCAAATTTTGTCAGGTGGAATTTACACTCCTTCCCCACCTTGGGTCATACCAGCAAGGTTGAAACCGAGTACCTTTAAATCTATAACACTAACCTTGAGCTAAAGTAGGTGGTAGCTTTTGTATGCTTCATGTGGAGTAGCTGCTAAATGAGGATGCAACACATTTTATACAACTACTTATTGGATAGCAGAGGATATTAGGAACCAGGAATATTGGTTTCTCTTCCTGGAGTGGCAGGTGTGGTGTCTAGTGGTTAGACAGCATAGCTGAATGCATAGATTTGGCATGTTTATTCTGAAAGGGGGTGTGGCTAAACAGATGAAATGTGGGTCTGTCATATTAGAAACCTGTGGTCGCTTTCTAATCCCTACTAAAACCTCTTCATGCAACTTCTGTGGTACACAGGAACTGTAAAATGAACAGAACTGCCCCCAGGAGAATTCCCACAGTTCAATGGCATTATAGGACTGGTGTACATAACCCTTCTCTGCTACCCCTTGCAGTTCCTGATGTTGGGGTGTGTCAGTGGTAGAAGAAACTTGTGAGCGACAGGAGGAGGACTGGCCATAACACACAGTGCTCTGGAAATTCTGGGCTGAGAAGAAGCCTGTTAGCAGTCATAAAAAATTCCCTAAATTAGAGCAGATGATGGGTTTTGGATGTTTTTCTAAAAGATATGCTCTAGGAATTATTTTGGGACAATTCTATGGCCTGTATTATACAGGAGATTAGACTAGATAATTACTATGATCCCTTCTGGCCTTGGAATCTATGAATCTAATTTAGACTGGGAGCCATGCCAGTCTCTGGAGTAGCCCAGATTTTAAGACAGACAAACATGGCTTAAAGCTGCCTTTTCTTCTCCCCTACTACACCAGTCTTCTGAGAGGCACTGCATAGACTTTGGTCCCTGGGTTCTATTCTCAGCATTTCATAAGTGACTTTGTGCAACCTCTTAGGTATCACATCTATAAAATGGGAGGAATTATATTTGCCATCCTTCAAAGATAGAGGGTGTGGTACTTTGCTCAGCAACGAGAGCTATGAAGTGCACAGAAATATTACCAGTCAGTAGAAGAGAGAAGGGTCTTTCCTGGTGCCCTGATGTTGTGTTCTTATTTTACTGACTGTCTCAGTTCATGGAAACTGCACCTATATTTCCCCTCTATGGTTCAATGAGGGCACCCACTTTCAGACTTCTGACTCCCCAGCCATCATCTCTCGTGGGTGGAGACATGTTCCTTCCTGACCAGGGTATTCCTAGGCTGCACAGTTCCATGTCTACGCTGTTATCCCTAGCAAAGTCAAACTGCCTAAACAGGCCTGCTCTGCTTTTCTCTTAAGCTATAAACAGTGTAACTGCCACAGCTATTAAGTTATCACAGAGCTCTTAAAGTAAAGGCATTACGGAGAAAACATTAAAAACAATAAGAGAACCTGCCTACATTCTAATATTACTAGAGGTCACCCCCCAACTTCAGAAAGAGTTCTGACCAGTTAAGCAACCTTCATACTCCACTAAGGGGGTTTTTAGCGGTTACAAGTTGTAACTGCTTTGGCTCGGAACAAGAATACCCATGAAGCCATGAGTCATTTTCATCTAGTTTGGGTGTTTTTGATCTGTCTTCATGTAATCAGCAAACAAAATGTCCCCTCCTCCTTGTAAAGTTTCAAAGACTGAGTTCTTGCATACCTGAAGGAACTGATATTTACATTCATGTCTCCCTAGAGACTTCCTGGGAAACCCACTTAACTTTAAAAACCTTACATTGTTTCAAAAAATCCTTTGAAGCTCATGACATTTCTCAGGGTTTTACATTAGTCAGGTCTCCTCCCAGATGTTACCATTCCACAATAATACAAATCATTAGCATTTTTTAATACAATAAACTCCTAAAATACGTAAAATTCAGTAAGGCTTAACTTATTTCAGTAGGGTTTGTCCAGAATATTGCAGGAAATTACCATATCTGTCACACTGGCAATGTTCACCTGAGCAGCTAAATTCTTCAGTCTTTAGTTGCTAAAAAGCTTTTCAGTTTTTTGGTTTGTAGTTGAAAACAGACGTTTCCTGTGGAAATTCCTATTTTGGCTGGCTCTAATAAAAACCTGTAAAAAATGATACAATCACTTTTTCAGTACATAATGTCATGCCAGCTTTTATGGTGTATTATTTCAGGCCTCGTAGTGGGAGGAAGAGATAAAAAAGCATGTATCTTGTGCTTTGAGCCTGTAGGGAACAAGAGATTTTAGAGGCAGTGTGTGCATCTACGGGAGGGATTGATGCATGATCCGCATCCATTTCCCCTATCCTTGCCCATTTCCCCCATAAATACAGTATTAATGTGCTGCAAAGGAATCCTGTCCATTTCACTTCAGCCAACATGTTAGTGCAGTGTAAGGATGGGGATGTAAAAAAATAAGGCATGAGGGGAAGATCTCAGACCTCTTAGAGATTCAGCAGATGCTCTGAAATAGGTTATATGTATCTTATCTTTTTTCTCAGATTGTTTCTTTTAAAGAAAAATCTGTATCATGATACCACTCAATTTATCAATAAATATCTTCAGAGATGGGAAAATGAGTTGTACATATGTAAGTGTGGTAGTAGATGAACAGCAGTTTCTGTTTTTAACACATTTTTGACATGGTAATGCAAACTGATTACTCATGACATAAAACAAAACCAAAGCCCCTAACAATATATGGTTTTGCTAAGCACACTGTTGATTCTTTGACTGCATATCCTCAGGGTACGTCTACACTACAAGACTATTTCAAATCTACTTAACTCGAATTTGTGGAATCGATCTTATGAAGTCGAATTTGTGTATCCACACTAAATACACTAATTCGACTGTCTGAGTCCACAGTAACGGGGCCAGCGTCGACTTTGGAAGCGGTGCACTGTGGGAAGCTATCCCACAGTTCCCGCAGTCCCCACTGCCCATTGGAATGCTGGGTAGAGCCCCCAATGCCTGCTGGGGGAAAAAATGTGTCGAGGGTGGTTTTGGGTAACTGTCATCATTCAACTGTCACTCCCGCCCTCTCTCCTTGAAAGCGCCGGCGGGAAATCTGTTCACGCCCTTCTCTGGTCGGTTACAGCTCGGACGCCACAGCACTGCGAGCATGGAGCCCGCTGCGATCATCGCTGCACTTATGGCCGTTGTCAACTCCTCGCATCTTATTGTCCACCTCTTCCACAGTCAGCTGCTGAGAAATCGGGCGAGGAGGCTCCGTCAGCGCGGTGAGGACAGGAAGTCACAGTGTGGCGCAGACCTCTCACAAAGCAGGGTACGCCGCGCAGCGGAGATCATGGTGGCAATGGGTCAAGTTCATGGTGTGGAACGGCGATTCTGGGCCCGGGAAACAAGCACGGATTGGTGGGACCGCATAGTGCTGCAGGTCTGGGATGAATCACAGTGGCTGCGAAACTTCAGGATGCGTAAGGGCACTTTCCTTGAACTCTGTGACTTGCTGTCCCCTGCCCTGAAGCGCCAGGACACCCGGATGCGAGCAGCCCTGAGTGTGCAGAAGCGAGTGGCCATAGCCCTCTGGAAACTTGCAACGCCAGACAGCTACCGGTCAGTAGCGAACCACTTTGGCGTGGGCAAATCTACCGTAGGGCTTGCAGTGATTCAAGTAGCCCACGCAATCGTTGAGCAACTGCTCTCAAAGGTAGTGACTCTAGGAAACGTCCAGGTCGTCAGAGATGGCTTCGCCACGATGGGATTCCCAAACTGCGGTGGGGCTATAGATGGGACTCACATCCCTATCCTGGGACCAGCCCACCAGGCCAGCCATTACATTAACCGAAAGGGCTACTTTTCTATGGTGCTGCAAGCACTGGTGGACCATAGGGGACGTTTTACCAACATCTACATGGGGTGGCCGGGCAAGGTTCATGACGCGCGTGTGTTCAGGAACTCTGGTCTGTTTAAACGCCTCCAGGCAGGTAGTTTCTTCCCGGACCACAAAATAACGGTTGGGGATGTGCAGATGCCTACAGTGATCCTCGGGGACCCAGCCTACCCGCTAATGCCCTGGCTCATGAAGCCCTATACAGGTGCCTTGGACAGTGAGAAGGAACTATTCAACTACCGGCTGAGCAAGTGCAGAATGGTGGTGGAGTGTGCTTTCGGACGTCTCAAGGGGAGATGGCGGAGCTTACTGACTCGCTCGGACCTCAGTGAAAAAAATATCCCCTTTGTTATTGCTGCTTGCTGTGTGCTCCACAATCTCTGTGAGAGCAAGGGGGAGACCTTTATGGCGGGATGGGAGGTTGAGGCAAATCGCCTGGCTGCTGATTACGCTCAGCCAGACAGCCGTGCCGATAGAAGATCCCAGCGTGAAGCACTGTGCATCCAGGAGGCTTTGAAAGCTAGGTTCCTCGGAGAGCAGGGTAACCTATGACTGTCCACTTGATTTACAGAGAAGCTGAACCTGAGCCTTTTTCAGTGACTGTTGACTTCGATCTGCGGTTACATACCCCGTTCTCCAGGTTTCCCCCCTTCCAACACACGTTTTAAAATAAATTTAATGGAACACTGATTATTAACAAAGTTTTCTTTAATTATAAATTCCTGTTCTAGGGTTGAAACAGGGACGCAGACTGTGGTGGGTACGGTGTGCACTGATGTACAGACCGCTTCTACACTAGAGGAATGACAGGCTCCTGCTCCTACAGCGGTCTCTGGGGGGAGGACGGTTGCAGGTGGGTGTGCAGGAAGGGGTGGGTTTGCAGGAAGGGGTGAGGGGTGCCGTCTTTGGGACGGAGTTTGGATGCAGGCTCTGGGCTGGGGGTTGGGGCGTAGGAAGGGGTGAGGGGTGTGTGGGAAGGGTGAGTATGTGTCCGTGGATGAGGGCTCTTGCTGGGGCTCAGGGCATCGGAGAGGCTCGTGGCTAGGGTGGAAGGTCATGGTAAGGGCAGCCTGCCTTGCCATTTGTGGATGGCAAGCGCTAGGACCCTGGGGCAGCATACACCTCACAGACTGACCCGGGACAGCATACACCTCCCAGACTGACCCTGGTGCCTAGTGACTGCAGTCTGTGTGTGTCCTGCTGTTGATCCTGCCCCCAAGTCTGTACCCTGGTAATGGAGGCTGTCCTATGCAATTAAAAAACCCCTCCCCCCCTTTCACACAAAGTCTTCTGACAAGAAAAACGTGACGGGAACAGTGAATAACAACAAACTACTTTTAATACTCAACTACACAGTGTGGGGATGAAACTTGGATTTTGGACTGGGTGATCCAGGAAGGGAAGCACTTCTCAAAATGTATGGCATGAGAGCTGTGTGGTACATGAGCGCTCTGCTGGGGTGCAGTGACAGTTTTCACGGCCCCTAGCGCCCCTCCTTCTTGTTATTTTGGGTGAGGGGGGGACAGGACTTTGTGGCGGGGGATGGCGGTTGCAGATACAGTGCAGGGGGGCTCTCTCCTCCTGCCTGCGGTCCTGCAGAACATCTACAAGGCGCCGGAGCATGTCCGTTTGCTCCCTCATTAGCCCAAGCAGCGTTTGAGTCGCCTGCTGGTCTTCCTGCCACCACCTGTCCTCCCGTTCGCTGTGTGAGCGCTGGTGCTGACATAGGGTCTCCCTCCACTGGCTCTGCTCGGCCGCCTCGGCTCTGGAGCAGGCCATCAGTTCCGAGAACATGTCGTCCCTAGTCTTTTTCTTTCGCCGCCTAATCTGCGCCAGCCTCTGTGAGGGGGAAGCCGGGGCAGTTCGTGAAAGAGCCGCAGCTGTGTGATGGGAAAAAGGAAGTGATTTCCTTGAAAAGATACATGTTTGCGAACACTGAACACAGTCTACTCAGTTTCTGTGAACAAGACCATACAGGGCACCTAGTCTCACGAGCTCTCAGGATAAGTTCGAGATTTCGGAATACGCTTTCATTGGCTGCGGTCTTGCACAGGAGATCGGACAAGCGGGGCGGTACAGCTGAATCCGTGTAGCAGCCAGGCCTGGTAAGCCCTACACTATAGGCTGCTTAACAGTTAATGGATAGCTGTGCCCTCCCGCTGAAGGCAGTCTGGAAAGCATAAAGTCTGACCCTGTTCCAGCCCCTCGCGGCTGTGCACGGGAAAGATCACTGTATGCTTTTCCTCTGCGGCCTCCAACACGTGGCTGTTAAACGAAGGTCATTGCTATGCAAAGTAAAAGTCAAGCATTCACAATAGTAACAGTACACTAATTGCCCTAATTAGATGCAGCAGTTGCCGAACGAGATTACCCTGAGGCGGGTCATTCGGAGAGAGAGAGAGAGGATGCTGCTAGAATCCCTGCACAGACCAGGACCGTATGCTGCCATGCTGGTGGAGGCAATGATTCCGTTGTACGTTAGGATGGCCTGGCGCGGAAGAGTGTGGTTCCACGGAGCACCAAATAAGGCACCTCTCCCCAGGAACCTCCTGCGGAGACTTTTCGAGCTGCTCTCCGAGAGCTTCGTGGAAGTGTCCCAAGAGGATTTCTGTTCCATCCCTATATGTGTGGACCTTCTTTTTATATAGTTTTATATGGAAAACTTTTTAGATAGTTTTTATATAGTTTTTATTCCTGTTTTTAAAAAAATAAATGTTTCCATGTTTATAGCACTTACCGACTGATCCTTCTGATTCTGAGTCCGGGTTAACGGCCGGGGAGGGTTGGTAGGGGATCTCTGTGAGGGTGATGAAGAGATCCTGGCTGTCGGGGAAAGCGGTATTGTAAGCGCTGTCGCCTGCGTCGTCCTCCACAAACCCTTCCTCATCTTCCCCATCGGCGAACATCGCCGAGGAACTGCCCGTCGACACTATGCCATCCTCAGAGTCCACGGTCACTGGTGGGGCAGTGGTGGCAGACCCACCTAGAATGGTATGCAGTGCCTCGTAGAAGCGGCATGTCTGGGGCTGGGCTCCGGAGCGTCCGTTTGCCGTTCTGACTTTTTGGTAGCCTTGTCTCAGGTCCTTGATTTTCACGCGGCACTGCGTTGTATCCCGGCTGTATCCTCTGAGTGCCATGGCTTTGGAGACCTTCTCATAGGTCTTTGCATTCCGTTTGTTGGAGCGCAGCTCCGAAAGCACAGACTCCTCGCCCCACACAGCGATCAGATCCAGGACTTCCCAGTCTGTCCATGCTGGGGACCTCTTTCTATTCTGGGATTGCATGGACTCCTCTGCTGGAGAGCTCTGCATCGTTGAAGGTGCTGCTGAGCTCGCCCCGATGTCCAACCAGGACATCAGATTCAAAGTGCCCAGACAGGAAAAGGAATTCAAATTTTCCCGGGTCGTTTCCTGTGTGGCTGGTCAAAGAATCCAAGCTTGGACTGCTGTCCAGAGCGTCGACAGAGTGGTGCACTGTGGGATAGCTCCTGGAGCTACTAAGTTCGATTTGCATCCACACATAGCCTAATTCGAGATAGCCATGTCGAATTTAGTGCTACTCCCCTCGTCGGGGTGGAGTATCGAATTCGAACTAAAGAGCCCTCTAGGTCGAATTAAACGGCTTCCTGGTGTGGACGGTTGAGCGGTTAATTCGAATTAACACTGCTAAATTCGATTTAAAGTCCTAGTGTAGACCAGGCCTCAGAGAAGTGCTTCTCACCTCTTCCTCCTCATGAAATATGGCTAATTAAAGTGGATTTTGGCGTGTGCAGTATGGTCATTGGACTTTGGATTTAAGGAAATTTACTCTGTAAACTTATCAGGGGAGCAGGACTGTCTTTTACTGAACATTTGTAAAGTGCCCAACACAATGCTCCTGTACTACTTGTGGCTTCTAGGCGCTTCCATAATACGAATGATAAGGGAGTGATGTTGAGGGATGTGCTAACCCACTCCTCCTCTGTGTTTTTTGTTTTTGTTTTTTGGCCTTTTTCTTCTTGCAAGTTGTGTTGATGCTGTCCATGAACGAACTATGCAGCTGTGATTGTCCCCAGAAAGCTGTGACTCTCTTCCTTGGGTTAGGACCCATAGTAATATTGGGGAAGGGGTGGAATTTACCAAAGGGATGTATGGCCTATTTCCTCCCTGTTTATATTGAACTACATTTTTTGAATATACTCTTTTATTTCACATGATTGATTCAAAGAAAGGACTGTGGATTTTTGTTATGTAGATATGATTTCAATAGTAGATGTAATATGCAATTGAAACTTAATGTGCTCACTAAAAGCAATAATTTTCTAAAAAAAAAATAGTATGAGCCATTAAAGTTGGAAGGATATATAGATATAGGCAATGCAGAGAAACAGGTGTAATTTTCATACTAGATGTTTATATTAAAAGTTAATTTAAAAGTATTTATTATACTGTTTCCTTTCACTTAAATCTATTTCAATGATACTCCTTACAGTACTAAGGTTTTGTTGAAAATTGTTTAATATTAATGTTCTTTTTTCCTTAGGAAGCCATATTTTTGTCAAAATACTTTTCTATATCTGGTTTAGTAGCATCTCTACTGTGAGTTTTGATGTCTTACATTCTGGCTTCTTTGTTCATGGTGCTTTCACTTCTTCCCTATTTTAATAAAAGTTTCTAGGATTATACTTAATTGGTTTGTCACTCAAGGAGAATCAGAGCTTCAGGCAATTAAGTGTGCAAGAAACTAGGTAACAAAGAAATAGAGATTTTTGTCCTTATGTTGGCTATGAAAAATCCATTATTCATCATCTTATTGTTTTTAAATGCTGAAGTAAAATTTTCTAACACAATAAGAAAATTGCTTTTGAAATGGAATAAATTGCTTGCCAGTTCAAAGGCTGCATTTTGAAATCAAGGTTACTAAACATGATGCTTATACTCATTATCTTCACTATGCAATGAAGCTGAATATTTAAAAGTGCAAAGCTAGATGGAAACTAATTTTTTTAAAGAAAATATTTACTTGCAATATGATGGTATAATACTTCTTAATAAAAAAGTAAGTATGATTAAGCCATCAGTTTTTCTGTAAATATTACCACATTCACAAGAGCAGCTTTGATTTCTAGCTGTGCATATACATGTATTTCTTATTCTGCCATGATTGGGCTCTCACCCATAATTCTCTTTGGTTAATTCTTTCCTGTGAGATTTTCTCACTGAAGGAAAAATAAAATAAGAAAATATTCAACACAATGTGGTCAGATAAACATTTAGAGGTTGGAAAAATAATAAAGAAATCCTTTAAAATTATCATACGCAGAATATTTTAGGATGTATCCTGACTGAGATTAACCTTTATACTTCATTTCATATATGAGCTGATCCTATTTGAAAATGGCTGCCTGCCTGACAGGTTATTTATAATGTTGTATGTAATGTTGTTGTAGCCTTTCCAGTCCCAGGATATTAGAGAGACAAGTTGGGTGAGGTAATATTTTTTTATTGGACCAACTTCTGTTGGTGAGAGAGAGAAGCTTTTGAGCTTAGGCTGTGTCTACACTCAACCGCATCTGCTCTAACCCCTCAGACAGAGACCAACACCTACAAAATCTCCACCAAGCATTCTCAAAACTACAATACCCGCACGAGAAAATAAGGAAACAGATCAACAGAGCCAGACGTGTACCCAGAAGCCTCCTACAGCAAGACAAACCCAAGAAAGAAACCAACAGTACTCCATTGGCCATCACATACAGTCCCCAGCTAAAACCCCTCCAACGCATCATCCGGGATCTACAACCCATCCTGGACAATGATCTCACACTTTCACAGGCCTTGGGTGGCAGGCCAGTCCTCGCCCACAGACAACCTGCCAACCTGAAGCATATTCTCATCAGTAACTGCACACTGCACCATAGTAACTCTAACTCAGGAACCAATCCATGCAACAAACCTCGATGCCAACTCTGCCCACATATCTACACCAGCGACACCATCACAGGACCTAACCAGATCAGCCACACCATCACCAGTTCATTCACCTGCACGTCCACCAATGTAATATACGCCATCATATGCCAGCAATGCCCCTCTGCTATGTACATCGGCCAAACTGGACAGTCTCTACGGAAAAGGATAAATGGACACAAATCATAAGAACATGAGAACATAAGAACGGCCGTACCGGGTCAGACCAAAGGTCCATCTAGCCCAGTATCTGTCTACCGACAGTGGCCAATGCCAAGTGCCCCAGAGGGAGTGAACCTAACAGGCAATGATCAAGTGATCTCTCTCCTGCCATCCATCTCCATCCTCTGACGAACAGAGGCTAGGGACACCATTATTACCCATCCTAGCTAATAGCCATTTATGGACTTAGTCACCATGAATTTATCCAGTCCCCTTTTAAACATTGTTATAGTCTAGCCTTCACAACCTCCTCAGGTAAGGAGTTCCACAAGTTGACTGTGCGTTGCGTGAAGACGAACTTCCTTTTATTTGTTTTAAACCTGCTGCCTATTAATTTCATTTGGTGACCCCTAGTTCTTGTATTATGGGAATAAGTAAATAACTTTTCCTTATCCACTTTCTCAACATCACTCATGATTTTATATACCTCTATCATATCCCCCCTTAGTCTTCTCTTTTCCAAGCTGAAGAGTCCTAGCCTCTTTAATCTTTCCTCGTATGGGACCCTCTCTAAACCCCTAATCATTTTAGTTGCCCTTTTCTGAACCTTTTCTAGTGCTAGAATATCTTTTTTGAGGTGAGGAGACCACATCTGTACACAGTATTCGAGATGTGGGCGTACCATGGATTTATATAAGGGCAATAATATATTCTCAGTCTTATTATCTATCCCCTTTTTAATGATTCCTAACATCCTGTTTGCTTTTTTGACCGCCTCTGCACACTGCATGGACATCTTCAGAGAACTATCCACGATGACTCCAAGATCTTTTAGCTACAACGAGTCAGGAAAATTAGCCCCCATCATGTTGTATGTATAGTTGGAGTTATTTTTTCCAATGTGCATTACTTTACATTTATCCACATTAAATTTCATTTGCCATTTTGTTGCCCAATCACTTAGTTTTGTGAGATCTTTTTGAAGTTCTTCACAATCTGCTTTGGTCTTAACTATCTTGAGTAGTTTAGTATCATCTGCAAACTTTGCCACCTCACTGTTTACCCCTTTCTCCAGATCATTTATGAATAAATTGAATAGGATTGGTCCTAGGACTGACCCTTGGGGAACACCACTAGTTACCCCTCTCCATTCTGAGAATTTACCATTAATTCCTACCCTTTGTTCCCTGTCCTTTAACCAGTTCTCAATCCATGAAAGGACCTTTCCTTTTATCCCATGACAGCTTAATTTACGTAAGAGCCTTTGGTGAGGGACCTTGTCAAAGGCTTTCTGGAAATCTAAGTACACTATGTCCACCGGATCCCCCTTGTCCACATGTTTGTTGACCCCTTCAAAGAACTCTAATAGATTAGTAAGACACGATGTCCCTTTACAGAAACCATGTTGACTATTGCTCAACAGTTTGTTTTTCTATGTGTCTGACAATTTTATTCTTACCTATTGTTTCAACTAATTTGCCCGGTACCGACGTTAGACTTACTGGTCTGTAATTGCCGGGATCACCTCTAGAGCCCTTTTTAAATATTGGCGTTACATTAGCTAACTTCCAGTCATTGGGTACCGATGCTGATTTAAAGGACAGGTTACAAACCTTAGTTAATAGTTCTGCAACTTCACATTTGAGTTCTTTCAGAACTCTTGTGTGAATGCCATCTGGTCCCGGTGACTTGTTAATGTTGAGTTTATCAATTAATTCCAAAACCTCCTCTAGTGACACTTCAGTCTGTGACAGTTCCTCAGATTTGTCACCTACAAAAGCCAGCTCAGGTTTGGGAATCACCCTAACATCCTCAGCTGTGAAGACTGAAGCAAAGAATCCATGTAGTTTCTCCGCAATGACTTTATCGTCTTTAAGAGCTCCTTTTGTATTTCGATCGTCAAGGGTCCCCACTGGTTGTTTAGCAGGCTTCCTGCTTCTGATGTACTTAAAAAACATTTTGTTATTACCTTTGGAGTTTTTGGCTAGCCATTCTTCAAACTCCTCTTTGGCTTTTCTTATTACACTTTTGCATTTAATTTGGCAGTGTTTGTGCTCCTTTCTATTTGCCTCACTAGGATTTGACTTCCACTTTTTAAAGGAAGTCTTTTTATCTCTCACTGCTTCTTTTACATGGTTGTTAAGCCACGGTGGCTCTTTTTTTAGTCCTTTTACTGTTTTTCTTAATTTGGGGTATACATTGAAGTTGGGCCTCTATTATGGTGTCTTTAAAAAGGGCCCATGCAACTTGCAGGGATTTCACTTTAGTCACTGTATCTTTTAACTTTTGTCTAACTAACCCCCTCATTTTTGTATAGTTCCCCCTTTTGAAATTAAATGCCACAGTGTTGGGCTGTTGAGGTGTTCTTCCCACCACAGGGATGTTGAATGCTATTGTATTATGGTCACTATTTCCAAGCGGTCCTGCTATAGTTACCTCTTGGACCAGCTCCTGCGCTCCACTCAGGATTAAATCTAGAGTTGCCTCTCCCCTTGTGGGTTCCCGTACCAGCTGCTCCATGAAGCAGTCATTTAAAGTATCGAGAAATTTTATCTCTGCATTTCGTCCTGAAGTGAAATGTTCCCAGTCAATATGGGGATAATTGAAATCCCCCACTATTATTGGGTTCTTAATTTTGATAGCCTCTCTAATTTCCCTTAGCATTTCATCATCACTATTACTGTCCTGGTCAGGTGGTCGATAATAGATCCCTAATGTTATATTTTTACTAGAGCATGAAATTTCTATCCATAGAGATTCTATGGAACATGTGGATTCACTTAAGATTTTTACTTCATTTGAATCTACACTTTCTTTCACATATAGTGCCACTCCTCCCCCTGCACGACCTGTTCTGTCCTTCCGATATATTTTGTACCCTGGAATGATTGTGTCCCATTGATTGCTCTCAGTCCACCAGGTTTCTGTGATGCCTATTATATCAATATCCTCCTTTATCACAAGGCACTCTAGTTCACCCATCTTATTATTTAGACTTCTGGCATTTGTGTACAAGCACTTTAAAAACTTGTCCCTGTTTATTAGCCTGCCTTTTTCTGATGTGTCAGATTCTTTTTTTATGTGACTGTTTATCATCTGATCCGGCCCTTACATTATCCTCTTCCATCCTCTGCTCCTGACTATAACCTGGAGATTCTCTATCATCAGACTCTCCCCTAAGAGAAGTCTGTGTCCGATCCACATGCTCCTCTGCAGCAATCGGCTTTCCCCCATCTCCTAGTTTAAAAACTGCTCTACAACCTTTTTAATGTTTAGTGCCAGCAGTCTGGTTCCACTTTGGTTTAGGTGGAGCCCATCTCTCCTGTATAGGCTCCTCCCATCCCAGAAGTTTCCCCAGTTCCTAATGAACGTGAATCCCTCCTCTCTACACCATCGTCTCATCCACGCGTTGAGACTCTGAAGCTCTGCCTGCCTACCTGGTCCTGCGCGTGGAACTGGGAGCATTTCTGAGAATGCCACCATAGAGGTCCTGGATTTCAGTCTCTTCCCTAGCAGCCTAAATTTGGCTTCCAGGACATCTCTCCTACCCTTCCCTATATCATTGGTACCTACATGTACCATGACCACCGGCTCCTCCTCAGCAGTACACATAAGTCTGTCTAGATGCCTTTCAGTACACACAAATCAGATATTAGGAATGGCAATATACAAAAACCTGTAGGAGAACACTTCAACCTCCCTGGCCACACAATAGCAGAACTTAAGGTGGCCATTCTGCAGCAAAAAAACTTCAGGACCAGACTTCAAAGAGAAACTGCTGAGCTTCAGTTCATCTGCAAATTTGACACCATCAGCTCAGGATTAAACAAAGACTGTGAATGGTTTGCCAACTGCAAAACCAGTTTCTCCTCCCTTGGTTTTCACACCTCAGCTGCTAGAAGATGGCCTCATCCTCCCTGATTGAACTAACCTTGTTATCTCTAGCCTGCTTCTTGCTTGCATATATATACCTGCCCCTGGAAATTTCCACGACATGCATCCGACAAAGTGGGTATTCACCCACGAAATCTCATGCTCCAAAACGTCTGTTAGTCTATAAGGTGCCACAGGACTCTTTGCTGCGTCTACACTATGCACCTTTTAGCGACACAGCTGTGCTGCTAAAAGGCGCACAGTGTAGCCACTGTTTGTCGGCAGGAGAGAGCTCTCCTAACAACAAAAAAACCTTCCACCCTCAATCAGTGGCGGTAGCTTTGTCGTCAGGAGAGCTCTCCTGACGGCAAAGCGCTGTTCACAGCAGTGCTTTTCATCTGCAAAACTTTTGTCGTTTGGGATGTTTTTTTTTCCACATCTCTGAATGATATAAATTTTGTCATTCACGTTCCAGTGTAGACAAAGCATAGCTCAGAGTTCTTCAGGTGTGAGAAAGGTACTCCAAGGGTCACAGCTAAATACAAGGTGAAACAGATTGTTTAGCAAAAGCAGTTAGCACATATTTCAAGGGACCATTCAAGGTGAAGTGGCCTGTTAAGACCCCTCCAGGGAAAGGCAGCTGGAGGGGTTGCTGGTGGGTTATAGATTGTTGTATAAGGCCATGGCTACACTTGCAAATTTGCAGCGCTGCAGCAGGGTGTGAAAACACACCCTCTCCAGCGCTGCAAATTGCGGCGCTGCAAAGCGCCAGTGTGGTCAAAGCCCCAGCACTGGGAGCGCGGCTCCCGGCGCTGTACATTATTCCCCACAGGGAGGTGGAGAACGGACAGCGCTGGGAGAGCTCTCTCCCAGCGCTGGCGCTTTGACTACACTTAGCGCTTCAAAGCGCTGCCGCGGCAGCGCTTTGAAGTGCAAGTGTAGCCATAGCCTAAGTCTTAAATTCAGTGTCTGTTCATTTCATGATCTTTTGTGTCTAGCAAAGTTATGAATTTGAAAGTTGTGAAGGTTTCCTTTGAGGATGAGGACTGACAGGTCAGATATGCAGTGATTACGTTGTGTTCTTGTCCCTAGTTGACTTGCTTCCACATTTCAGATCTGTCTTTTGCTGCTTTTCATTTCATTTGATCTGCCAGTCTTAACTTCATTTTCGAACTGTTCTGCTATAGTTGTAAATTCATGAATTCATAATCTGGAGCAATTACCCAGTTCACTTCCATAGTCACTCTTTTGATCCGAAGAACGTAAGAATGGGAATGCTGGGTGAGACCAGTGGTCCATCTAGTCCGGTATCCTATCATCTGATAGTGCCGACCTTCCCAACATCCCCTGGCAACATGATCTGCAGGTTTACTGTGCATTGTATGAAGAAGTAATTACTTTTTTTATTTTAAACTTTCTGCATATTAATTGTATTGGGGACCCCTCATTCTTATGTTATGTGAAAAGGTAAATAACACTTCCATACTCACCTCCATACCATTCATGATTTTATAGACCTCTGTCATATCCTACCCCCCAGTCTCTTTTCTAAACTGAACAGTCTGAGTCTTTGTAATCTCTCTTCATATAGAAACTGTTCCATACCCCCAATCATTTTTGTTGCCTTTCTCTCTACTTTTTCCAATTCTAATATATATTTTTTGAGATGGAGCGACCAGAACTGCATGCTGTATTCAAGGAGTGGCATTATGAGATTATCTGCCTATCTCTTTTCTAATGGTTCCGAACATCCTTTTAGCTTTTTTGACTGCAGCTGCACATTGAGCAGATGTTTTCAGAGAACTGTCCACGATGACGCCAAGATCCCTTTTTTGAGTAGGAATAGCTATTTTTGACCCCATTGTTTTGTGTGTATAGTTGGGATTATGTTTTCAAATGTGCATTACTTTGCATTTATCAACATTGAATTTCATTTGCCATTTTGTTGGCCAGTCACTTAACTGTGGATCTTTGTAACTCTTCACAGTCAGCTTTGGACTTAACTATTTTGAGTAATGTAGTATCGTCTGGAAACTTTACCTCCTCATTGTTTTATGCCTTTTCCGGATCATTTATGAATATGTTGAACAGCACAGATCCCTGTACAGATCCTTGGGAGACATTGTGATATACCACTTTCCATTGTGAAAACTGATCATTTATTTCTACCCTTTGTTTCCTATCTTTTAACTGATTATCAACCCACAAGAGGGGGTCCTTTTATCTCAGGTCTGCTTACTTTGCTTAAGAGCCTTTAGTGGACCTTGTTAAAGTCTTTCTGTAAATCCAAGTACACTTACAACTGGATCGCTCTTGTTCACATGCTTGTTGATGCTCTCAAAGAATTCTAATAGATTCGTGAGGCATGATTTCCCTTTACAAAAGCCATCTTGTCTCTTCCCCAACATATTGTTTTCATCTGTGTATGATAATTCTGTTCTTTCCTATAGTTTCAACCAATTTACCTAGTAATGAAGTTAGGATTACCAGCCTGTAATTCCCAGATTCACTTCTGCCGCCTTTTCTTAAAAATTGGGTTTACATTAACTATCCTCCAGGCATTTGGTACAGAGGTTGATTTAAGTGATGGATTACATAGCACAGTTAATTGTTCTGCAATTTCATATTTGAGTTCCTTCAGACCTCTTGAGTGAATACCAGCTGGTCCTGGAGACTTTACTGTTTAATATATAAATTTGTTCCAAAACCTTCTCTACTGACATCTCAGTCTGGAAGAGTTCCTCAGTTTATCTTGTCTTTAGTTAGATTCTTTACCTGCATTGCACATCTGCCTTAGTATGGCCCACTACCCTTGCTTCATTTTGCATTCATTCTTAGATCTCCAATCCTACATTGTATCCAACTTCTTAGATTATACTTCACCACCTCCCTCTCCTTGGGTTGATTCTATGGTCTCTTTTATAACTCTGCTTTTGATGCCTTCACTGTCCTCTTTAAATGATGCATTTGTCCTAAAACATCCCAGTTTTTGTTTACACTTTGTTTACTTCCTCTACTCTTGTCCCAGTGCCGTCAAATGCCTCGGGGAAACAATACGGGGATCCACATCAGGTTATCTTCATTATACAGATTTGTTCTTGCCCTTTAACATCTTTCTTCTTTGCCAGACAACTCTATTTCCCCTATTTCCCTGCTCTACTAACTTCATGTTGCTTCTCTGGTCCTTCAGTTGTTGGTTCTTCCTACCACTCTGGTTTGACTCAGGGCTTTGTCTTTGGATATTTCTGCTTTACAGTCCATTCCTGGGTAATCTCATTCATTCTGTGGCTGCTGCTTCTCCTGATGACTTGTAGATCTCCAGGCTTGACATCTCTTCCAGCTGTTGAATCTCATCTTCATTTGCTCCTACAATATCTTGTTGCAAACTCAGCACAAAAATTGAACCCTTTTCCCACTCATCCCATTCCAGTAACTTAATGGGAATTTTTTTTACTACTTTTCTCACATGCCATGCTCTTCCTCTCAACAGAGGTTCTCAAACTTTGTAACAGTTATCTTAACCCATCTTAACATATCTTGTGAACAACTTCCCAACAGTTTTTAATTGTGTAGACCACTTCATTTCCCATTGATGATCAAAAAAAATCTGTCCTCTATAGCAATTGCTTATATGGTAAACTATTACATTTTTAGCTGATTCCAAATTAAACTTTTCAGCTGGAAACAGAAGATACTAGTACTGTGTGCCTAGTTAGTATTTCATGGAATGCCTACCATCAAATATTTCATTCACCACTATGGATTCCCAGACCATAGTTTCTCACCTTTCTTCCTTCTTATTCTCTTTTTAAAGTATACTCAAAGCTTACTGTTCTCTTTTAATTGTTCCCCCCAATATTAACCCCAATAATTACCCAGAAAACTGTGAGGTTATATTTAGCCACTGATTTTTCACCCAGTTTTTAATTTTCAAAATAATAAATAATACATTCCTGGGAAATTTCAAACAAAATAAAAACCTAAAACAAAGGGCCTATATATCTATTGTAGCAAGGTTCTTCAGTAGCTTATCTTTACTGTAGGTTGAGTAAGGCTTGTATTGTGGTTTAGAAGCCTTGGTTTGTATATTGCTTAGTATCGGACTATTAAATCATAATCTAAGTCTTAAAAGTGACATGCATGGGAAAGTTGGGCTTGTGCTAACAAAGGATTTAAGTTTGTGTGTTGTGTTGCTTTCTTTCTTCTCCATTAGAATTTCAGGTCCTCTGAGCTATCTGAAAAACTAGTGAAATGGGAACATAAAAACAACAAAGGAGGTTGAACAAACTAGTAGAAGGGACTCTTAGTCAGACTGAGACTTTGTCTACACTGCCAACTGAATGACAAAACTTTTGTTGTTCACAGGTGCTTAAAAAAGCGCCCCCCCCCCCGAAAGACAAAAGTTTTGCCGCGGAAAGTGGCAGTGTAAACGGTTCGTTGTCAGCAGAAGCACACTCCTGTTGACAATGCGAACCCTGCTCATAGGGGGTGCAAATATTTTGTTGGCAAACGTGCCGACAAACTCCGTTTACACTGCCTGACTTTTAGCGACATGGCTGTGTCGACATCGCCATGTCGCTAAAAGCTGTGCAGTGTAGACAAATCCTCAGTGTTGACATCTTTAAGCCGGAATCTGTAGCGTTATAGCCCTTTTCCAAAGCTTTGACAGCACAAAAGGATTGAAAAGCAGCTGGGTTTGGGCTGAGAGTTCCCCTTTTGTGGGTTAGCTCTCAGCTTGTTACTCCACTTGATCCTAATGGTAAAGAGCAGGGAGGTGCTCAGGCACATCAGGGCATGGCTGTAGCACTGTGCTTGGCTATTCTCAGCTGGCATATGGTTTCTTGGGACTCATTGCAAGCTAATGAGTGCTAGAGCAAGTCCTCAGAGCAAGATCCACCTTAAAAATGTCAGCTGTAATAGGCTTCCCCATATCTTTTCTGAGCATAGTGGATACTCAGCACTCCAGAGAATCTGGATGTTGTTATTTAACACCTTTTATATTCAGTGACCTGACATTTTGGATAAAGAAAACTTTTGTTAAAGATTTAATATATGGCTTGAATTAAGGTGTTAAAGCTCACAAGAAAATCCTGAGACAGCATAATACGAGCGTGTGTAAAGAAGCAAAAAAGCCCAAGTTAATTGAAAATAACATAAAAAAGTCCTTTAGAGATCATCTTTTAAAAACATGACAGAGTGAATTGAGCTATATAATGGCTGTATACTCTACTATGTGCTATATAAGAAAAAGGGAACGAGAGAGGAAAGTAGTATGTCTGCATATTCCAATTAGAATGTTGCTGAAGCATATTTTAGGCATTCTCCTTTCTACCATACCTTAAATGAATGATTCTGTGCCCTTGATTGATTGCTTCTTTTTACTGCATATTGGGCTTAAATTTTCTGTGTTCTCTCTCTCTCAAGTTCATTTATTTTGGGGGGGGGGGGAACAACAACCCAAAGACAAAGTACCATGCTAAGAGTACAGAGATACTGTTTTTTGTTTCCCTGTCTCCATTTTAATCTCAGTTCTCTATTCCCCTCACACTAGAAATATTCATTGATAGGAATAGGATGAAGGTAGGTGACAATAAACTGGTTTAAAGTTCTTGTAGAAATCATGTTGGAGTGCATATTTGTGTCTGCTTAATCTTAATTTTATTAAAGAACATGCAGATATTTGAACATTAAGTAATTAAGTTAAGCAGAAACTACTATTAGGTAGTTTTGACCCTCCAGACTCAGTACTTAATTACAATGATGAATAGTTATACATGCTTACTGTATGATTAGAAATATTTTTAACTCCCAAGTGCAGTAGCTCAGGGCTACTCAATACTACAAATTAACTTTTTTCAGTGAAATCAGCGTACAATGCCAAGTAGTATCGTTTACAAATGTAGTTGTTTGACTGCTACTTAAGATGCTAAAGCAGTTGACAGTAATTTGCCTTATACACCTCTACCCCAATATAACACGACCCGATATAACACAAATTCTGTTATAACGTGGTAAAGCAGTGCTCCTGGGGGGCGGGGCTGCACACTCCAGCGGATCAAAGCAAGTTTGATATAACGTGGTTTTACCTACAATGCAGTAAGATTTTTTGGCTCCCAAGGACAGCATTATATCAAGGTAGAGCTGTAGTTTGTAAGCATTCCTTCATCCAATCTCTGTTGGCCTTTACATCCATGGAACCTGTTAGTTTGAAATTACAGTAGCTTTTGATTATATACTGTGTGTACTTCTACCATACATGTTGAAGGCTGATATTAATGTTGATTAGAATTACTAGTGTCTGTGTAGTTAAGATTATCTAGTTATTTGATTACTGTAATTTATAAAGGCAACTTTGTAAAACAAGGGATTAGATTAATCAAAAAAAGATTGAGTTATAATTTGCATCCGACGAAGTGGGTATTCACCCACGAAAGCTCATGCTCCAAAACGTCTGTTAATCTATAAGGTGCCACAAGACTCTTTGCTAATTTGGGATTTGTCACACTATTTTTCTTCATATTTTCACACCAATGAAAAGGTAATGAAAGTGGAGCAAAATCTTTCAAAGTACAAAACCTCTTTGATATCTGGGTACAAGAGTCAGTGTTCTGCCTTAGTATAACTTTTTTGCGTCATTCAATGCCTATTAAAGAAAGGACCATAATCTGCCTAGTGATAGACGGCATAGGGGTGTCTATTGTTATTCACCGGCTATTGCAAAATGACTTTATTTTTCTTTGCAATCTTTCAAGACTTAAAATAAGATACATGTATTTACTACAAGTAATGATACTGAATTGATATGGTATGTAGAAATTGTGGGCCAGAGTCAAAGGTACCAATGGAAGTGTAAGTTGCATGCTAATGAAGTGCTTCTAACTTGCACTTGAAAGAGCAGAAAGGGGTGTATCAGGAAAGCAGCTAATGAGGTTATAAGGAAATGAAATGAGAAGGGAGGAAGATACCTTTTCTGACACTGTAGTCTACACTGACACATAACTGAATGCCACTATTTGCATTTCCTCTGAATTTTTACCTACTAAATTAATGCTGTTGACAGGATTGTTGAACATAAAAAAATATACAGTAACACATTTTTAAATTGGCCTTTGAAAGTATGAAATTGGATGTCTGAAGTATTAAACATTTTTATTTATGCAACTCTGCATATTTATACAGTGTTTAGCGAACTCTGGATAAGACATTCTGCCTACAACAGTTTATAAAACCAAGGTGATTGCTGACCAATGTTAGATGTTCCTTACAAGACAGATAGTGTAACTCAAACCAAAATAGGGCAAACATTTGATTTGTGTGAGTGTGTTGAACACACATGCATCGTATGCTAAGATTGAAATTACTTTTTATTATAGAACTCTGATATAGTGAAATCTGAAACATGTCCCTTGGATTTAAGACCAATCTTCAGAATGTCGTGGATAGTCAATATACCACTATTATACAATCTACCTTTGTTTAGTGCTCTTATTTATTTAACTTCAGCAGGTACCAAGTGGAAGATGAATCCTCCCATTTGGATGAAATGCCACTAATGATGTCGGAAGAAGGCTTTGAAAATGATGAAAGTGATTACCATACTTTACCAAGAGCCAGAGTTTCTCACAGAAAGAGAGGCCTAGAATGGTTTATTTGTGGTGGATGGAAATTCCTTTGTGCCAGGTTTGTTGCATGCTGCTATTTGTTATGTCATGGAATAAATTAAATGTTTTTAGTTTTATATGAATGTCCGTGTGTGTGTGTGTGTGTGTGTGTGTGTATATATGTGTATGTATATATGATGTGTGCATATGTATGTGCATAAAATTGATGTGGTGGTGATATTCATGTGATAAATTCTATTTATTATGCACATTTTTGATCACCTCATCTGTTTTCTGTCAATCGGTTACAGCTACCCTGGAACTTAATATAACATTTCAAACAGCTGCTGCTGCGTACCTTCCTTTTTTCTTAAATCAGCCTGCCGGAAAAAAATGTAGTGCTTTCCCCTATAGATTAACCCCACACTTACACCTGTCAAGGGGCCCAGAATGGGCAGTATTCAGTGCTGGTCCTCACTTCCAGTTAAAACTCTACCTGGAGAGAAGATGGTAATATTTTCATTTATGTCTCTCACAGTGTTAATACTAATTTACTAGATTTGACTGATGTTGGTGAAAAGGAAAAGTAAATTCATGAGTTATAAGTTAAAATTTCAAATAAAAGGTACAGTAACTCACTTAATGTTGTGGTTCTGTTCCTGAAAAATGCAAAGTTAAGTGAAACAATGTTAAACTAATCCAATTGTCCCATAAGATTTAATGTAAATGTGGGGGGGTTTGGTTCCAAGGAATTTTTTTTGGGCAGATAAAAGGCATTATACTGTATACTGTACTGTACAGTACAGTACTGTACTGTGGTTGGGAAGTGCCCCTGGCTTACCCCACACAGGCACAGCCCGCTGCAGGCAAGGACGCTAGGAAGCACCTTTGCAGCAGCGGCAGCTTCCCCGGAGAACAGGCTTGGATTTTGCCGGGAATGCTCCAGACCCACTTCTTCCTGTCCCCGCTCCACTCCAGGCCCACCTCTTCCCACCCCCACTCCATCTCCTCTCTGGAGCATGCCACATCCCCCCCCCCAAAAGTTCTAAGCGCCGCTAAACAGCTCTTTGGTGGTGCTTAGGACTTTCTGGGAGGGAAGGGGAGGAGTGGAGACATGGCGCTTCCCTGCTCCTGCCCCTCCCTCCCTCCCAGAAAGCCCTAAGCGGTGGGGGAAGCGCTGGGAGGGAGGGGGAGAAGGCGGAGAAGTGGAACTTGTGCAATGCTCCCTTGTAAAGTCTCTGCTCTTCCACAGAATCTTACAAGCAGGCAGCAAAACGATGTTATAAGGGAGCATTGCACAACTTTAAACGAGCATGTTCCCTAATTGAACAGGGATGCAACATTGAAACAATGTTAAGTGGGACAACGTTAAATGAGGAGTTACTGTACATATAACTGATGTCCCTGGAGTGAATAAAGTAGAATTAGCTCTTGTTACTTTACCGTTATTTATAAACCTCTGGTGCTGAATTCTTATGCCAGACTTTGGTAGAGTCCCATCAGTAAATTACAGCACTGTATTCATTCTGTGCTATGTTACTTTATGTTTATAGTAAAACCCTTTTTCCATGTGTGCAATTTGCTGTGTGGAGCAGATCCCTGTGGCTGTATGGAGCTCTGGTAACTTCATGAAGGCTCTGTATGCGTGAAGGGTTCACCAGCATATAACGGCTTGCAGAATTTCTGATAATGATTTTGAACCATGCTAAATAATAATACCACTCACACTATAAAGTTACGTAACAGTTTACATTCTAACCCTTTATTATAGCTGTTCATACACTTAATTGACATTCACGTTTGGGGCTGAAAATTTCCAAGCTTTGTCTCCTTTCAGATGAATTTTTTGAGAGGTTGAGCCAAAATGGTTTAGACATTTTTGTGAAGGCTAGTGTGTGTGTGTGTGTGTGTGTGTGTGTGTGTGTGTGTGTGAAATATTGTATGAAGTGTTTTTGTTTTGTTTTTTCTACCTTCTTGAGCACTCAGTTTTATGCATTATGTACAGTGCCAGTAGAATATTGATCATATTGATTGAGAACTTTAGTGCCTTTGGATTATTTTCAGTTTTAGTAAAACAAAATGTTCAATTCCCCTCCCCCCCCCCAAAAAAAGTTGAGGTGGGGCAGGGTGCAGGCCCTAGTAGGAGACAACAGCAGGCTGGATAGTGGGCAGCCTTGGAGTTGTATGCAGAGTAGGCTGGATAACTGGATTGAGAGAAATAGCCTGTTGCTGGCAAGGGGGCCAGCACTGGCTATAATAAGTGGATAGTTAGTATCTGACGAACAAGTCGTGCACTGACTGGTTCAAATGAGACTGACAAAAGAACTGAGCTCTGGCTGGGGGATTTGCAGACCAGCTCGTGATCCTTTCCAGGAGGGAGTATCCTTGGCATTAGTACTAAGGAGGCCCTACTTTTTAACGCATACTGGGCTGCCCTTTTGGAATCTGAGTTAGTTGTTTTATCCTTTGTGACATTTTAAGAAATTGTGCCTAGAATATTTGTATTTCTTATTTTTGGCAGGCCTAACAAAGCAATCTTTGTTTACTTAATCAGAATCTGTGAATATATATAAGAACCCACTGAATGCTAGTGCCTGGAATGCCTAGTGCTAAGAGTGTCTACAGCAATTGCCTTTGAGTAAGTGGTACACCAGCACACTACGAGATACCTAGGAATTACTGTACCACTACTGTTGCAGACACACCCTGCAGTATGGTCAGGGTCATTATTATTTTGATTTGGTTAATGTGAGTTGTCCCTTTAAGAATAAGGTATTGCAGACATTGACTGTGTTTAGGATGGAGATCAAAGTGTTAGAGATTTTTTTGCCTGTGTCCAGAGAGTGGCAGATCCAACTGTAAAATAGTAAGGCTGTCTCTTACTATATATTTGTATGATGTCTAGCACAATGGGGCCCTGATTTCATTTGTGTACGCTAGTGAGAGCACCTACCATAGGGACCAAAATCACTTTGGTCACTGTCAATTTGTGATATCTAGCAACTCTGTAAAATTGTCACACGCAAGTATGAGGTGGTTATGGGGAGTTCAGAAGGGAGAAGATGGACCAAAAAATTTCTTTTTAAAAATTTCATAATTTTGCAGCTCCACCTCATGATTTTTAAACTTTTGGGGTTTACAATACTGGGCTTCTTAAAAATGCAAACATTTTTGTATGTCAAAAGTCTTTGATTACGGTTGTCTTATTTGAAAATGTCTGAACTGTTTTTGCTCAAACTTTCAAAAATATCACGCTAGCAGAGAACAAATGTGGAAAGTTTGACTAAGTTAAATGCATATGAATAAATCCCTGTGTTATGGAAACCATTGGACAACCTTTAACTACAGTATAGATGTTGCTAAGAGCTCTGACCAGAGTAGAATAATGTACTTTATTAGGAAATTTGCCTGTTCTGAAGATGAATTTTGCCTTTCCCGCTTGCAACGCAATTCATGATTTAAATGCGCTTTTTCCCCTGTAGACTGTAAAGTAACCAGTATAACTTTTACTTATTTCTTTTTTTCATAATACCGTTAAAAAGCAAACAGTGATATAGCAGCTGTTTTGTGGATGTAATCATTTTCCCCTTAACTTACAAATTCTCTTCAAGCTTGTGAAATTATAATGCACATAAATCAATACTCTGGAGTTCTTTGGGCTGGATTGATTTCTTTCTCATGAGATTTACATTCCACTTGTTATCAAAAAACACTTTGTCCCTATGAAAATGGTGCCATTGAATGGCATTTCCATATGAAGTGAAGGGGATATCAAATGCTCGGATTAATTTGGGCTCTAAGATGGCCTGTACACTTTCAATTAATCTGCAACGCATTTGTTATGCAGAAGCATGGGAAAATGCTGATCTTTTAAGAATGACATGACGACTGTGTTGCTTTTGGCCTGATTACTGAAGCTACCTGTTGAGTACAATAATTACAGTATGTTTTCTTTGGAGAAGTAGTTTCTGCTACTTAAAACCTAATAAGGAATGGCTAACCCTTGCAAACTATGCAGAGTTTTTATGTTATCTTTTTATTTTGATAAAAATGCAGTTTTGAAAAAGCTACTGACAAGTAAGCTTGTACGGTAAAAGTAATGAGAAAAAATAAACTTGTTGCATTAGGGATGTAGAGTTGGATTTTAGCTTTTGACTTAGAGAAACATATTTAGTATATGAAATAGTAGAGAGCCTTTTTAACATTTGCTGCTATTTTTAAATATAGCATTTAGTGAGTGCTGTGGGGAATTTATTCTTTTATTTCTTCAGACAAAGCAGTATAATTTTATGAACTGGGTTTTAAAAAAAGATAGTTAATAGACATACCTAAAGGAAACTCCTCCTTCTGTCTCAACCCATCTGCTTATCATAGTTTTTGTATTGACACAACTGAGTTGGTACACTTCTGTCTTTCATTTTTTTTTACATTTGCCTAATTTTGTTACTAAAATTTGTAGCCAGATGGTAAAACTCCTAGCTAAACCTTAAAGAAAAGGTTTCCTGTGTCTTCATAATTAGCTTATAGCATATAACGTCTTTTGTTGTTTAAAATTTTGTTTTATATTTGGTGTCTCCTGGAGGCTGAAACCTTTTAGTTGTTTTTCATTCCTGGGCGTATTTGGGTATTTAGTATGTAGGTCTTTACAGAGGTCAGATAAACAAAAATATCAATATCAGGAATCAGTCTTTGATTACAGTGGGGATCCCTGTTTAATCAGGAATTTTGCTTAAAAATGAATGTTGTGAGATTGCCAGCAGTTTGTATGTAAGTAATCAAATAGGTTAATATTAGAAAATGACTTGGCCTAGTTGTTTAATTGGTGAGCCCTTGACGAGATCTACTGCACAAAATTTCTGATGATGTAGGATGTTAATTTTAGCACTTATTAAATATGATTTTTTTAATGTTTGAATACTGTCAGGTTTCGACAGCCTGTAAATTTCCTCGAAGATCTGATGGATTTTGACATGCATTGAAGTCTGAGTTAATGTACTCCTAAACTACTCAGGACTCATGATGACAAGATGGACATCTTAAAGTCTACACATGAACTGACAGGGATTCCTGCTATGGTTATAAATTGCACAGGGACTGACTGATTTTTAGTCCCAAAGTAGTAAAACTCATTTGTTCCAGAAACATTTCAAAATGGAACTGGCAAATCCATAATAATTTCCATCAGCTGAGACTTTCTTGCATCTGAAGGCTTAAAGCATGCTTATCTCTATGTGCCAATCAATACTTGTTATCAGAGGTATCTCAATTGTTTCCCAGTCACAAACTTCATTCCTGTGTCTGTACTTTTCAGAGTTTACCAAGCTGATGGTCATTATGGCGACTGCCTTCAGCTATCCTTTTTCCTATCATATAATTCAAATAAGTAGTTTGAGAGCTTCCTCCTGTTCAAATGCTCTGTAGCAAGAAAGGGAATAATTCAGTTGCTTCATAGTCTGAAGCAGATACTGAAGGTAGCAAAAAGGCTTTAACATCAGAAGAAATTATACATCTAGAAATGAGGTTGAACACCAGGTTAGGTATAGTGGTTTTTACAGACTAATGTGGAGAATTGATTCACACGATACAAACTTGAAGGCCGGTTAAAAAATCTATTAGTCCTAGTGGCTTATCTGTTCATCTCTCCATGCACAAACTTACTGTTTGCCATACAGTGTTCTCTTGGAATGTAACAAAACAAGTTTCATATCCTGTAATGTGGGACTGTGCTCTAATTTTGTCCCTTGGGTATATGCATTTCTTTGAAGAAGGTATTATTCAGAGAAAGGTGTCTTATCACTCCATACTAACTGTTGCTGGAAAACTATAAGAAATAGGGGTGATCAGAAAGCAAAGCATTTTTCCCTTCCCACTAGCATGGAAATAATAAAAACGATGCATTTTTTATCATTTTATTCTCTTATCCTTCACTTGTGAAGTTTTCTGAATCTTAATCATGGTAATGTACTTACCTGTAAATTCACCAGCTGTGCTTCTAAGCTAAAATACTTCTTGTTTGTTAGCATACTCTCTAAACCCCTGTATAAATTTTCATGTTTCAAAAGCCAGATTTATTCCTTGTCCAAAATTAGACTTACTCTCTTGAGTAAACATTTCAGAGGGCACAGCGATGTCTTTTTAAAAAACTTGGAAAAGTGGAGTGATAGGTATGACTTGCTGTTGTTAGTGTAAATCAGTTTATTGTCAAATTATTTATATTTTATTGATTAGTTTTTTGAAAAATAAAAGGAGGGGAAAAAAAGAAAAAGGAGGGAAGGGAAAGGAAGGAAAGCGGGGCAGAGAGGGGAAAGGAGAGATCTGTTTCCATGCACTAGAGGTTAATCAAAGATTTCTAAAAAAAATAAACCAAATCTTTTAAAATTTGTCTGAGGCCCCTCTTTTTGAAACATTACCTGCTCATTAGCTGCCAGGTCAGTCAAGCCGCTGTGCCAAGCTTCTATCCCTAGAGGCAGCCTGCTCTTCCATTTAAGCAATATGAGTCGTTTGGCTGTAAGTACTGCTCTAGAGAAGCAAGCTTTCTGTGATTTGGAGAGATGCCCAGTATAACGGGACTCTCCCATAACATATGAGCTAGTGTGGCTCTGGAAGACTCACGTCTACAGCATCAATCTGTTTTGATAAAGTTCGTGCACTGTAACCTAAGTTGTGTACAGTGTGAATGAAATACAATTTAATGCTGACTCAGCCTTAATCACACGGGTGACAAATGAGATCCAGTCCAATTTGAGCTTAAGCAGTTTCTTGTAGCATTCATTTTGTATGTTTTACAACAGTGCTGTTACCACCCATGAATCACAGATACATGCAAAAAAGGAGAAGGCAAGAGAAATAACCGATCAAGTTACCTCTTCTGGGGACAGGGTGACTTTTTAAAATCTCTGGTCTCTGCTGTGTTCTTTGCCTGTGTCTTCTCCACTCTCTTGTCAGTCCCAGGCCCTCTCAGAGGTCCAGAGAGGCCCAGGCCACTTCCAGCTTTTGAGGCCCCTAGCCATAATAAAAATAAAAAATGATGACACATGAAAACAAAATAAGGCACCCCCCCCCCAAAAAAGAGTAAAACATAATTTAAATTTTTTTATTTAACAAATGCTTTTCTAGACTTTTTCTGTGCAAAAAAATTATCTTTTACCAAATTACATCTCTTATTTACTAAAATTAGCAGCTCTAAGCTGAGCGTGTCTCTCATTTTGGTCCGATAGCGATGTGCATAAAACCAAGTTGCAAAACTTATCAAATGCCCCAAAATTAACAAGTGTCTAAATTTGAGGCCTCTTTTGAGCTTGAGGTTGAGGCAAAATGGCCCTCCTGGCCCCCCCTCTGTTTGGCCCTGGTCAGTCACCCTGTTCCATAACTTTGCCCTGATTCAGTTACCAAGTTACCTCATTTCTGTACCTATCTATTGTGAACACCTGGCTAAAATGTTCTTATGCATAAATCACAATAACTAACCTAAACTAATACATTTTTGCTTACCCTACTAAAACTTACTTTTATTTGTCTACTTCTATCTGCTGTTAATCCCACTGGCTCCATCCAGTTGTTTTTATCTTATTGGTCTGTTTTTTTGGCCTTTGTTTTTTACTTGTTAGTTTGTCTTGGCACCAGAAGTAAACAATTCCCTCAAGACATTCTGTTTCACCCTGCTATTTACACAGACCAAGGTTTTACAAAGCAAGACACAAATCAGGTTTCACACAACCCTCAAGCTGTTTCAATTAAGTTCTGACAAGCTGCATCAGCAGAAATACATTCAAAAGCTAAAATTCCTTTATTTTCCCATATTATATATAATCATTTCTTTAATACAATTCATTACACGATTTTCCAACATGTAGACCAATAGTATAGTTTTAGTATTGAGTATTGTATGTTTTCTTACTCAGGTACTTAGGAACACCTCTTAATTTAACCTAAAATGATAATATTATGTGTGTCTTTTCATTTATGATTTTCAGCCTTCTATTTATATAAGATTTCTAATGTGCCAGTCACTATCTAGACATCATTTCCTTAAATGGGGTCCATGTCAGTTTTACACTGAACGAGCATGAGCTAGCTGTCTTTCATCCATATTCTGTTTTCCATTGGACTACGGGAATAATCAAGGAAATACCATTGTCTTTGTTGGAAGACAGAGGATTGTATAGCTTTGTTTTATTGATGGCATGGCAGTTTGTGTTGTCTTAGGATCTCCCCTAATGGTTTTGTATCATAGGACTGGAAGGGACTTCAGGAGGTCATCTAGTTCAATCCTCCGGCACTCCTAGCAAGACTTTATAGATCAGGACTGGCCCTAGCATTTTTCAGTCTAAGCAAACTGCAGTATTTATTTTGATTTCTAAAGCAGGATGATATTTTGCCATTACTTAAATAGCATACAAAGGTAAAAAATACAATCACCCCGATAGCCCTACATTCTTAACAGAAATCCAGCTGTTAGTATGGAAGTACACAGTAAAGGGGTAATCAAACTTAACTCTGCCCTGGAGTGTCACCTTGAGGGAAAAATATGAAATAATATATTGTCTTTTAAAATAATTTAATCTAATCTGGGATCACAAACAATAAATGTATGGACATACCATGGTGTCAACAATCACAGCAAAGTAAAGGTTATTTCGGTGCATAAGTATGTATTTCCATACATTTAATGTGTTAGGATTTCTTTAAATGTAGCCTTAATTCTGAATTTCCTTTGTTTGTACTGCTTGTTTTTGGGTAATTCGAACATCCCTCTAATGGGTTTACTGTTGAAATTACTGGTAAATGCTCTCAACCTTAGCTCCATTTTAATTTAGTTTTTGGTCTTAAAATAACTATCTGTCCTTATCAGTTCCAACATTACAAGGCCAACTACATTCAGTTTCATTCATAAGTGTACCTGGACCTTAAATGGAAAGGTCTGTCAATTCGTTGGATCGGATGCATCCCATCCAGAAAAATGGTCAGTCTTCCCTGCTTCTTGTATGCTGGTACTGTGCTTCTCCAATAGTTTAAAACTCCTTTTGTAAATGCCTTAAGGCAGTGGTAGGCAAACTGCAGCCCATCAGGGTAATCCGGTGGCAGACTGCGCGACAGTTTGTTTACATTGACTGCAGGCACAGCCGCCCGCAGCTCCCAGTGGCCACCGTTCCCAGCCAATGGGAGCTGCAGGAAGCGGCAGCCAGCACATCTCGGTGGCCCGCGCCACTTTCGGCAGCTCCCATTGGCCGGGAGCAGCGAACCATGGCCACTAGAAGCTGCGGGCAGCCATGCCTGTGGACGGTCAATGTAAACAAACAAATTTCTATGTGCAATTACCTTACTGAGGTTTGTGTCCTTCCTAATGATATCAATGGTTTTGTACTGCTCAGTTAGCTAAATATCACAAAATTATTTATATTATTGCTATGCCTGGGAGAGAGAACTAGATGTCACCTCACTGAATCTGGTAAGATTACTGCATAGATGTTTCTTAAAACATGGTCCAGTTCTATAAAAGAGCTTATATGGCATCTTAAAATCTACTTGCACGTAAACTGAAGTTCTTCCTGGGTCTTTGTGCATTCCATCTTAAGAGATATCGCACTACCTACTATTGAGTCCCAGAGCAGAGTATCCCTGTGTGTATGGAGTGCTGACCTGACCTTAGTTCCTTCTTCTGTATGGCAAAGAACATTAGGAACCTTCCTACTTTTCTACTTAGCATATCTTCTCCTCCATCCTGCATAGTTTAGTTTAGCCTTAGTTCAGTACCCCTTCTTCTCAGGAAACAGGACTCTTTTTTTCCCTTCAGGGCTGGCATCATCCTTAAAAACTACATCTCTCCTACTCGTCCTTCCATCCAGAATGAAATGCTCATGTGCACTGTTTAATATGTTTGGATGAGGCCCATTGTCCTCCACTGAGGTTAGAAGGTCATCTCCTGTATTGAACCTTCATGTTGCCTTTTTTGACGTAGGACCTCACTTTCAATATGCACTCCTTTTGAGTCGGGAGAAACCTTACCAGCCTTCTCCCTCTCCACTACCTCGTCTGCCCTCTCTGCAGTTCCCTCTTGAGTGGAAGAACTCCCTATAGAGGTCAGAATTTTTTTTTTAATTACCACTGTTATTCTCCATAAGAATTTTTTATTAGTGTTTGTTTTATAATTATGGAGGTGCCGGCCACGTCTCCATAGTCAAGGTTGAGTTGTTTTGCACTTAAAGATTGGCTTGGGCATTGGTGCATGAAGGTTTCTCTCTCCTGTTACTGCTGCCTTGGCTCCTTTTTGCCATGTGGCACAGCATTGCCAGGGATCCAAGACAGGAGCTCAGGAGGAGCCCTTAGAGCTCAGAGACATTGGGATTCAGGAGCTGGGGGACTGGACTCTCCCCTGACTCACATTGACACAGGGCTAGTCTCACTAACATAGCCCTCTAAACTAATAAGGCAATTGAGAATTAAAGGTCAGGTTTGCTAGAACACTTTGAATTTGCTCTACTGTAGTGAATAAGAGAAGCTTGTACTTAGGCTTAACACTGGTGTTCCCTGGTTGCTTTGGAATACCAGTGAATCTGCTCTTTAAAGTTTTATATGCATGCACACAGAGTCTGGAGTTTTTAATAATTAAAAAAAATGGAAATTTCCAAAGAAAAAACTCAGTTACATTACTTAGCTGTAATTTTAATTTCATTTTAAGTGTAAAACACATTACTGGGATGTTGTAATGCTCCCCAAATCCAATATTTTAGATCCAGATAATTCAGAGTTAAGATTATACTTAGGGATGTCTAAACAATAAATTACTGCACAGCAATTGGGTGTAAACCTACAGTGCTCCAGCACGCCATACACTGTCTGTATAGACTCTGTTGCTGCTCACTAAAGTTCCCTACTGTAAATAAAGCACACTAGGGTACTTTCAGTTCGCGGTAGCAGGTTTCACACAGTCAGGTAGTGTGTGCCATGCTGGAGTGCTGTAGATTTGCTCCCCAGCTTGCTGTGCACTAACTCACCATGCAGACAAGACCTTAAAAGAAATCCAGAAATGCACACAAACAACCTTGACCCCTGCTTTGTTACAAATACAATGTTACAAATACAATGAGGTGAAAAAATGTTTTAAAAATTAGGTTAATCTAATCTGGGAAAGCAAACACTAAAATGTCTTGATTGTAATCATCTGGTTATTGCATACCATCATTCCAAGGCAGAGTTAAGGTTGTTTAGCTGCCTTACTGTGCATGCCTACTTTAACAGGTTAGGATTTTTTTTAAATGTAACTATAAAACTGAATTTCCCTACTACAACGTACCTGTAATGTGTTTTACCCTTGAGAGTACATATCAGTAACTGAACTCCATTTTAATGCAGTTTTTTTGTGTGAGAATGTTATTGTATTCCAGGTTAGAAGTTGGCTAGTATGGAACATAGCCAGCAATTGGCAGGGAGAGAGCTGAGCCTGAATGAAGGAAAGACACAACTGCATTAATTAAGTGAAGGGATTTTTAGGGTATTAGGTTTGAGACAGCTGTGGTGAAGTAATTACTCCAGCACACTAAAAAATTACTGTCCTCTGAAGAGTTGAGGGTGGCTGCCATTAGAAGAAGAGGAAAATGCCATCTGGAAAAGCCCTGTTTTTTATGGTTATACTTCGGATGCACAAAGCTACCATTTTTGCTTAATTCAGTCTGGTTTCTAAATGAAACAAAAAACCTGGGTTCATCAATCAGTTGGACTTCTAAAGCTGCTAGCAGTGAGCCCTACTTGTTCATGGCTTGGCTCATATGATCTGTCACATTTAGACTTAAAAAAAATATTTAAGAAATATGTGTAGCAGCATGAATGAGTAAAAATCTCAGCAGAGACAGTAACTAAGCTGTATTTCAATTACAGCAAAAAGATCAGTTTTTAAAAATCAAAATCTAGCGTTCATTTCCCTGAGGGAAAGTGAGTAACAGAATAAACAGATTTATCTTGAAAAGCCTGCTGTTAAGAAGGTGATAGCAGCAACACATAATTTTTACAGGTAAGGCTAAGTATTAGAAATACTCTACACCTGCACTAGATATTGAAACCATCAACACTTTATTTATGATATAGACATAAGCCAAAATTTCAAACCTGAGGGCCTAAATATATTCTCCTAACTTCAGATTTCCAGGTTTGAAAATATTGGCATAATATATAGAATAGCTTTTTAAAAAAATAAACCAAATATTTCTTATTCTTTACAGTTGCTGTGACTGGCTCATAAACATTTGCCGAAGAAAGAAAGAGCTAAAAGCTCGTACAGTATGGCTTGGATGTCCTGAAAAATGTGAAGAAAAATATCCAAGAAATGCTATAAAAAATCAAAAATACAATTTCTTTACATTTATACCTGGGGTAAGGCTACTAATAATTGCTTGAAAGTGGGCTTAGTTTATGCCCCTTATGGTATCTTAAAAAAAGTCTGAAAAAATAGATATTCTTACCTACTTCATACGTTCTGTATTTAATTTCTCATTCTCTTTATTAGTGATGACCCTTACATGAGTGTAAAACTTTTTGTTTCTAATCTCACTGTATTTTCAAAGTGGCACAGATTATAGAAGTGCAATTTGCATGTAATTCAATGAGTCATGTAGCTAGAATTCCATGCAGCTCTCTAAAATTCAGGGATAAATGTTCTTTTCCCTTTCTTTATACCTCACTAGAAGTTATAATCCTCTCTGTGTTACCACAGCTGATTGTGTGGAAATGATTATTTTGTCACAGAGGGTTGACTTTAAATGAGGAATAAATAGCTGAAAGTTCATGCTCCGATGCAGAAGTCTTTAACAGCAGTGAGTGCGTATAATAAAAATATAATAAATATAAATAAAATAGTGAACATTTTTCCATTTAAATAACAGGACTTGGTTGCTCTTAAATTATTTTAAGGACATTGTTAACAAGACCTACTTTAAAATTAACGTGCTGTCTTTTCAGATCTGTTTTTACATATTATGGTTTTAAAGTACAGAATTATTTTATACGTTGAATGCACCTTTTAAGTACTTTTTGTTATTGCAGACTGGAATGTTTGCCATTTTATTTAAAACAAAGGTCACAGTGTAGCTTTTTTATTGTTTTTTGTTATTTAACAGAGTCGATTTGAGTGAATTCTTTGCCTTCAGTGTTCATTCTTTCATAAATTACAAATTGACGTTACAAATGTTTTGAATATCTGTTTCATTGTTTTTTGGATTTTTAAAAATTTATCAGTTTTGCTGAAAATACAACTTTTGAGGAGAAATGTTTCAATGACTAAAGGATGTTAAGCTTTTACTAATACACTTTTCATTTGTATGGAGTCCTTTTTTTGTATTAACAAACTGTCTTGTAGGTTTCAATACAGAAATGTTTTGTCCTTTTGAATTTAAGTAATCATACCTGTTTTATATTGAGCCTATACCTCTAACCATAGTCATCCAGTAGCTGGCAAATGCTTGATATCCAATATGTCTCTTTATTAAAACTCAAAAAAGTAATGGCTCCATAATTAAGACCCATCTTTTATCAGGGTAATAAAATGTCAATTGTCTAATGCAGATAAATATTCTCATCTTTATTGAATCAATCCAATGTTTTCTTCCTTGGTTTAAATTATTAAATACTCAGATTGGTTACACAGTGTATACTTTCATAAGGGTCACAAAGTTCATTAAGTATATGGTAAGCTATAGATTGTTGTGGTTAAAAATATATATGTATACCGGTATTACTAAAACTGTCACAAGGCACGTTCCTGATGCCTGTAAAGGTGAGCCATATTTTGCAGTTACCTGTTGAGGGAGATAGCACAGTTCAGATTCTTTTCCTAAGAAGATATGGTACTTTGAAATGTTTTATAATTGCACAGTAGGAATCCTATTTTGATTTTTTTTTAAGAAGAGTAGCAGTTTTTTAACTGTTAATTTATGCTAATTGGTACTTTAAATAAACCACTGGTGAGAAGAAAAAAGGCTAATCACCCTGCCGAGATTAATTTGTGAAATAATTCAAACATTTTAGATATCAGAGGAAAATGTTTTATCGTGAACATAAACACAATATCACTCCAGCATAGTTATTTATTATTTTAACAATTACAGCACTGTACGGTACTGTAAATAATTTATGTAACTTTTCTCTGTAAACATTAATAGTATTAAGTTAATAATAAATGTACTTATTGAATGACTTCTGTTGAATCTTCCATAATGTTGTAGTGCGTCTGTCACTTAGTTGTAATTGTACTATTTGCAATCCCACCATTGGCAAATATGGGTATGGTTTATTAGTTTCATACCAAAAGTAAATATATTTGGAATAATTTACCAAGCAAGATATTATCAATGTTTTACTTTGACTTAGCAAAGCAAAAAACAAAATAAAACAAAACCACTCAAAATATTGCTCATGAGAACCTGTGTTGTATCTTGTATATTGTAATAAATATGGACCTAAATATTAAAGCTTCTAAATTTTACGTTATGGTCATCTTGTTACATTTACACAAGGCCAAAAAGTGTCTCATAAAATTTTCATGTCCTCATGACTTTCCTGGACAGTCTTGTTCTCATGTAATTTCTTTCTTCTGCCTATGATGATCTTTGCTTGGAGAGGGAACCTGAAAAGAGGGAACAAAGGTAGCTGAACACCATGTTCATGCTCACTAGTTCAGTTCCCACTATAAATCAGCAACTTCAGGTCTATTGTAGCTAATAACTATTCCCAGAGGCTTTTCTGCCTACTGCGGCTTTTTGGAGCACAGTAGTGCTTCAGCCAAGATGCTGACATACTCCCTGTGTTGGGACCATGGAGTTACTGACATGCAAAATTAGATCACCCAAACAACCTTAATTTTGCTTTGTATTGATACCATGAGGAAAAAGAAACTGTCTTTAAAAATCAGTTTAATTCAAATTTGGACCACAAACACTAAAATGCCTTAATCATAATTGGTTTTTGAATGTTGTTGCTGTAGGGCAGATTGCAGATAGTTTGAGTTAATTCCAGGGCAAACCATTTTACTATAATTTAATCCAGATTAGATAGATGGAGATATACTAGAGATTATTGAAAATAATACATCTTGAAAATTCAGTGATCGTTATGCCTGTGATTGCTGCTGTTTATGGGTTGTGGGGGAAAGTATTTAAGTAATTTTAAATGATTTTCTCTGTACATAATGGTTCCTATAAAAAGTGATAATGAACTAATTTTATTAAACACACAGTATAATGAAGTTATACTTATGGAAAAAGTAAAAATTTTTCATGTACATTCCTGAAATACAATTTTAAGTAATTTTTTCTGTTTTTCTTTTGTTTTTCATTTTAGGTTTTATATGAACAGTTCAAGTTTTTCTTGAATCTCTATTTTCTCGTCGTGTCCTGCTCACAGTTTGTACCAGCATTGAAAATAGGCTACCTGTACACCTACTGGGCTCCTCTGGTAAACAAAAAAGCTGATATGAGATAGGTTTTAGTATTAGTCTGCTTCTGATTTTAGAATTGTATTTATAAAATTTAAAAATTATTTTAGATGCTTATGTTCTAATGTTGGAGGGAGGCAGTGGCGGCAGGGTGCTCAATTGTTTGTTTAAACTATATTATGGGCACATGTTCCCAAAAGTATTTCTTGCTCCCCAGGAGCTCTGCAGCTCCTGTGTGAACTACTTCCATATCTAAATTGTTAGTACTCCCTGTCTAGCTGGTGGTAGCTACTGAAATATGAAACAAAAACATCAGTTTTAGTACAGAACATTTGGTACATTAATTTTGTTTTTGACATTTTAATCAAACACTGACTGCAAAACTGATATGTATAGTATTTTCCGATGTTCTGTAGGTTTCATCTGTATGAGAGGGCACAGTCAGAAGTTTAAATTCTTCCATCCCTTCAATGTCAGAATCTTCACCATTTTCTGTCTCCACAGCAAATGGAGGCAGATAAGATCTTTGGCTCTTTGACTCAGGACTGCCCCTCAAGAAGAACTATCCAGAATTCTCTTCCTCCAAACTATACAGATGGCAGAATCAAGGTCTCCTTTTGTAGCAGAACACTTCACAAGATTTAAAAAAATAACTACATTTCTCTCTGTTTCTTCATTGGCTTCAAGGTTATTCTCCTTGTAACTGTTACAATCCACCCTCTCCACTTCCCCCAAAAAGGGGTTTCCAAGGAGGATTTAGTGGGTGGCTCCTCCCTCAGGATCTCCAGATATAACTCCCGGATCATGTACGCATACTCACTTTAGCTCAGAGAGAGCTAGAGCGAGTATGAATAGCAGTGTACCCATGATAGCATCGGCAGGAACAGCTGTTTTGAGTACGTACCCGCAGGATTGATGTGTGTTTGTACTCAGCACAGCAAAGCTGTGCTGCCATTGCCTGTGCTACCATGGTTACGTTACTTTTTATACTTGCACTAGCTCTTATCAAGCTATTGCAAGTATGTATATGCGAACTAAGAATCACGCCCCTGAATTGTAGTGTAGGTGTAGCCTAAGGCAAGCAGCAAGGGAAGACTGAATGCAAGAAATGTCCTCATTGTTAATCCCCTCGTTAGGCTCCTGGGGGCAAAGAGGAAGCTGCCAGTTGGGGGTGTAGGCAAGGTCTGTGTTGAGGCAGTTGAGAAGGCTGCAAGGGAACTCTACTTGCAGTTTGTGTATTAGCAAAGCTCATACCAAGATGGTTGAACGGGCTTCAGGAAAGCTCCATTCTGAGACTAGACTCCATTCATCCAGAACCAAGTAACAGTGGGCAGGAGGTTCAAATGATTCAAATTCCATTCCCTTGAGGATGAGTATGCCTTCTCTCCCCTTCTAGCCTCCATGGGTCCCACAGGAGATTAAAAAATGGCTGCTCTTTTCCTTTGGGAAACTTGTAGGGAACATGCCTTTCATCTCTCACTTTTAAGTCTCTGTTGTAACTCTCCCCCGTGTTCCCTCAGGGATTTGGCCCAAGGACCAATAAAGAAGAAGGCCACTCAGCAAGCTTTTAAAGGGGCAGCACAAAATTTCAGTTCTCCTGTAAATTAGCTTATTCCATTAACTTCAAAACTCCCTTTGATGTCTTAAAAACCAGTCAGTTTTCAAATATTCTCTAAATCTGAGGGGAAATCTCTGAAGTCAGGGCTTGGATTAAGATAAAGCAATCACTCATCTAGACTTCTCAGAATTAAGGATGCATAGGGCAGGAGATCTGTCTTTGCAGGCTTCTGTGTTTTTGGAGGAAAACACACAAGTTTTTGTTAACTTGAGAAAGTCCTGTAATGCCTCTTCATCCAATATAAGGACGTGGTTAAGGAGGGATATTTATTCTCTATTAAGGCAAAATGTCCTAACATGCAAATTCGTAAATTTCACATGCACTAAAAGACTTCATTGCTCTTCTGTAAGCAGAGCCTGCTATAGCCTTGTTAGTCAAGGGGACACCGCTGTACCATATGAAGTAGTACTCCTTGGGAGTACTCCTTTTTTAGGAACTGACCAGAGGAGAATAGGATCATCATTCAGACAAAACTTGGATATATGAACTTCAACCCTGGCAATATTGGCCATGACCACAGATTATGCTGGACTAATCTCTACTAGAAGGCCATTATAACAACCCCATGCCTCGTATGTATATTTTCCTAGCAGCTCCCACTGGGACCAATGCTTAAACTGACTAAGATTTATTCTACATTGTAGAGTTTATAACATAGTGGCCCATGAAGTAGCTCTTCATATGGAAATATGTTTTGCAGTCATCATTTGATGTCAACCTTATAAATCATCTGTTGATAGGCTCTTAGGGGAGTAAAGATACAAAGCAGTCATTGAGGCCAGGATGTGGATGAGAAGAAGGGAAAATAAAGGCCTTCCATTCAGTGAGAGACTCCAGAGTATGTTACTTCATTAGGCATTTCCTTTGAAATTGGTGTTCATCCAGTGTTGAGAAGATGCATTAGAAAGAGACCACTGCAGTCATTTCTGAGAGTTGGAAGACTCCATGGGAAACTGTCAAACGTGATCAGTTCTTATTAGCTTTGGTTTTCCCTAATTCTGAGGATCCTACTTCTCTAAGAGGGGAAGCTTCAGAATGGCCTCCATGCGGAAGGCTAACATCTTGGGAAAATCAGTGTTTGAGCTATTCAGAAAAGTAGATACAATAGAACTGTGTCTCACTCGTCCCTGGGACACAAAGTTCAAATAAAATAAAAGCAAACCAACATCATCAACAACAAATCTTTTTATAGTATCAGAATATTAAAATTGTAATAGTTCATCTCTGACACATTGTAATAATGGAGCTAGTTTCTTACAGAATGGACACTTTCAAAAGTGCACCAGTGCCTCAGTGCTATCAAATGGAAGCAGTGACATGCTGGCTGTCCTAAATGAATTTCAGAAGTAAATACTGAAATCAAGTGTAACAGCATTTATCCTCCCATGTTTTCGTATTCTGAATAGATCTCCAGGGGATTATATTCATTCTAATTACAAGAGAATCTTTAGCTCTGCTACAATGAAAAACATTTCCAATACATTTTAGACTCAAGTTTCCACACAGGTATTCACAAATACCCTAGTCACCTCTTCCTTGAAGAGAAAGAGATACACATTTATTCTTATCTGGGTGACTTCACCTGGATTCCTTCACAGGACACTGTTATGCTAGACTTAGCATCTGGTGCTCTGTCTGCAGGAATAAGGATTTAAGTGAACAAGGGGAAGAAGCATTTTCAATGTTTTAAACTCAGTATCAGAGCTGTCTAGTCACTGTTCAAGACAATATTTATTTCAGAAGACAGACAGGAGAAGATTCTGATTTGTTACATGTTGGTACATCTCTCCTAAACTAAAATCCCTGATTCAGCTCCTGAGCTTGCTGGTCTCATACATGGATATCTGCATAGTTACTGCTTCACTTCCAGCCTGCAATTGCTGCAGATAAGTATATAAATATCTTGGGCTGGAGCTAATATTAGCATCTCTTGTTAAATTCATCCTTAAGACTATTCAACATCTACATAGCTAGTCATCTGTGTAGATTACCAGACTCCAGGAAAGGGAAGCACATCTGTACTCGTACGTGACACAGTGGGTGTGATATAAGAAATACATGAGGAGAGTATATACTGTCTAGAGCTGTCGTACTTCTCTGTTTCCAGCAGATGATGCTTCAGAAACCACTCCTTAATAAGCTGATATGAAGACTTTAGGATTGCTCAGGGAAGCAATCTTGATCATGTCCTGAGCAGAAGCTTGTATTCTATCCCTCAGGATTTTACACGTTAAAGGAGAAGAAAATTCAGGGTCAATTGGTTCAGCACGATACACTTAGAACCAAGAGAATGGAAGCTGGACTAGTTATCTTTCCAAGTATCTTAAGTCAGGTTGAAAGCCCACTGGTTAATCTTATGGCCAAATCGGGCTAGAAAACCAAAAGGTACTATGTGAAGAAGGGACATCTAAAAGTAGACCCCATATCTTCAGTGACACTAACATTTCCTTTATGCCTCTCTCTCCATCAAAACCATTGAGGGTAAAGGTGGCAAAAAGACTGCAAAAGGACAGGCCTTTTCAATGACCCTCAGGTTCAGACGCAATTCTGGATTAAATGAACCTTTGCCGAGATCCAGAGTCAAAAGACTATACAACGCAGAGGCCTACTCTACACTAAAATCCAGTGCTGCTTAAACTATCAGGTTAGATGCTGGGAGGAATAAACGATAGTCACTGATATTCTAAGAACATGAAATATCCTCTAATAGTTCAGAGGAAACTTGCAAATGACCCTTATTAATTGCTTTGATGAGGTCCAGATATTGGTGTTACAAGATATACACCAGGGCAAAATCAGCTAAACAAAATTCCAGGGTTTTTATAAGTTGGTCTGGCCTTGGTCTTTGGCAAGACAAGGCTGCAATTGCAAATATTGCACTGTAAGAAAATAAGGAGAAACTCTGATCACCATCACATGCAGTTTCTCAGGACCACCTCTCTAATTAATCCTCCAGTAATTTGCCAGTTCCTGACATGATCTTGAAATGTGTGCTGCAGGTGGTCATAAAACCATGTTTCTAATCCTTATATAGTCAGTATTACTCCACCTCTTTTCACTGAAACTATCTTGCTTATTTACTACCACCTCAGTCAGGGATGTTTTTGGAGCTTGACATGGTCTCTATGGAACTTCAGTTATACATATTCTACCAAGGCATGTTAATTCTTCAAACTGACCAGGCCTTCAAGGTCACTATAATCTTCAACATATTATAGGAAGAAGTATTGTCCTCTGTCTGAATCCAAACATCATAAGGAATTGGAAGGGCATAAGTTGGATGTGAGCAGGGTCACCAAGGAAATAAAAGCAGAAGCATTTGAATCCTCAAAGCACATTACTACTCATCTGTTCTGTTTGTACAGTGCCTAGAACGATGGGGTCCTGGTGCATGACTGAGGCTCCTGGTACTATAGTAACAAAATAATAAATTGTGTGATCACTCGCATCTTACTGTGAGATCTATAAGGCCACCATGTAGTGGTCTATTTGCACTTCTCAATTGTCTTATCTGCAGATGTAGAGTTGGTAAATGGGAGTGCCTCCTTAAGTTCCTTTCCAACTTCTGCACTCAATTGAATCTTCCCTCCCTAAGGATGATTAACTGCTTTCTACATGAAGGCAGTCTGCTGTGGAGGGGCCAGAGAAAATTTGTCTTATCTGTGAATTTTCTTTTTAGGACTCTCCATGTCAGACAATCTGATCCTTCCTTGAGGATTACAGTATGTTCAGAATTTTGTGTGGCTACTGCTCACTTGTTAAGTAATTGGAAAAGGGGAGAATATATTCCTCTAGGAAACCCTTACATTTCTTATCAGTTTTCCTGCAAGTGGTTTGCATTGATTTGCCCCTCTTAATAATTACACAGTAAATATTTTTGAGCTTTGGAATCTTTTGTCTGGAGGGTTCTTCCTGAGTGGCGGATATAAGTCTGGGCTTGAAGATACAGTATGCCTCCAAGTTGGTATGGAATGGGGAATACCCCGCTGTGAAGACTGTCTGACACAGTTAGACAAACATACTTGACTGGTAAGACACAGAATTTTTCTATATCAGGTCTTCTGGATAGTGTTGGTTTTTGTTTTTAATTAAGGAAAGGCCCACTTGCAGTAAACTTTACAGCTAAAGAGAGACTATTACTATTGTTTTGAAAATAGGTAACCTTTAATGCTTAGGAGGCTAAAATATTTTCTATAGCTATTTTTTCCCTTTTAATATCCAAATAGGTCATTTTTTTCTATATCATCTAACAGATCGCCATGGTCACTTAAAGATGTACACACTTGACAAACCAAAACCAAAATTATAGTATGGTGTACTGTATATACCGGCTTCTGTTTGCTCTTGCAACTTCCATTGATGTTCCTCACCAATCGCACTGGTTGGACATAAACAGGAAAGGAAAGGTTAAAATTTTCTCGCTATCTTTTTATCTTGGTGTTTAATGCCCTTGGTGAGATAAAACAAGTACATTTGAAAGTATCAAGAGCAAATTCTCTGTTACAGGTACACAATGTTTTATTTTGATTATGTAAAATGATCTCTCATGAAACATTGCTTCCAAAAAAGAAAAAGTAATACATTAATATGATGTGGTAGGGCAACAGTCTGTAACATCAAAATAATAGTGGCACCCTCTTACCCCCAATTCCTTGGACTTAGGGCATTAATTGAAAGTGAAATCTGTATGGAAAGAATTCTACATAGATGGCTTGATAGCAATGTAGCCTGTCAACTACATAAAAGACTCTGGTACATTTTTAGAGTATGATTGATCAATCTTAATAAGGTGTGTACATTTCTAAAGGAGTGTGTGTGTTGGGGGAGAAGGGGGGGGATTCCTGAGGAAAAAGTTTGAAATTCAGTTTTTTGGTGTTTGTCTTTGGGTGGTTTTTTGTAACATAGGTCATATAACTAATTAAGGGTGCTAATTGGCAAGTCAGGTTTAAATAACATTAAAAATAAGGTTTTGGTAGTATAACAGTTAGGGATTTGAGCTAAGTGCCAAGTATTAAATATAAATACATCTCATGATTCATCCCCTAGACTGTTCTGCCTTTTGTTACTTAGCTTCCCCTCTTTTGTGTTTCCAGAGATTATACTGGCTACTTATAGGAGCCTGGTTGGCACTACCCCTTCATAGCTGTGAATTTAATTGGGGTACTCCCCAGAATTGAAGGCTCTGCGGTCAGGAGTTTCACAAAACCCAAAGTGGGTATTCAATCACAAAAGCTCATGCTCCAATACGTCTGTTAGTCTATAAGGTGCCACAGGACTCTTTGTCGCTTTTTATAAAACCTAAAGAGTCAGCCCTGTTTCAGTGTTTGGAAGGCTGTGAATAGCCAGTATTAATCTGGAAAAATTAGTGGCAAACTTTCCAATGTAGCCATCTGTTTACTTCAGTTCACCTTTTTTGTAAGAAAAAGGACAATAAACTTTTTTTTTTTAAAGAAGCAAGGTGAGATTATCCCCATTACTACTATAGGAATGCTTGGCAGAATTTGATTTTTAATGTTTTAAATAATTTTGATGGATAATATCAATGTTTATTTTAAGCATGTTTAATTTTTTTTGTCTATTTAAATTTTCAGTTGCAGGAAATTATGGGGGGGGCATAAAATAATTTAATGACTGTAGACATCAAGATTCAAAAAGTTAAAAGCTTTCAGAATTGTTGAAACAAATTTTCAGTATCGCATGTCAAAATATACAAATATCCTTAAATGAAATGCTAATAAGTTTTCAGGCAAATTTGCAAAAAATGCTGTTTATCTATACTTCAGTTACTATTGATGGAAGTATTTGTTTTTGTGTGTGTTTATATGGTGAAGTCAACATTTACAGATCTTTACTGATTTAAAAATCCTTGCAACCTGAACTATAGGTCCCCAAAAATCACTGTGTGAGGAATGCTTCTTGGACTGTAAAAGCTGGCTTAGATATATATAATATAAATAAATGCAGTGGCTTATTTGAAAGATGTTAATTTCTTCTAAAATACAAGTTACATCTAAAATTTCCCCCTCTAGTGCATATATATAGTTTTATATCATTTGTAACTTGCTGGAATATGCCAAGAAATGAAAATTGTTCAATAAATTTAGAGATGTACTTCACACAATGGACAGTCAACCTGTGGAACTCCTTGCCAGATGATGTTGTGAAGGCCAAGACTATAACAGGGATCAAAAAGAACTAGATAAATTCATGGAGGATAGGTCCATCAATGGCTATTAGCCAGGATGGGCAGGGACAGTGTTCCCAACCTCTGTTTGCCAGAAGCTGGGAATGAGCGACAGGGAATGGATCACTTGACGATTACCTGTTCTGCTCATTCCCTCTGGGCCACTGTTTGAAGACAGGATACTAGTCTAGATAGACCTTTGGTCTGACCCAGCATGGCTGTTCCTATGTTTGTAGAATGTTTTAACTTTATCTCAAGTTTTAATAAGTTGTGTTTCTACAATAAAGATGAACTAGATAGACAGAAAAGGTTTAATAAACCCTGGACTGTCAAAAATGATGAAATACTCCATATATACATTTTTCTTCTACTGTCATGTTCCTTTTTATGTATTTTAAAAAAAATATTTTCCATTTTGGGAAATGTGTTATATCATTATATTTTGAACAGGGATTTGTTTTGGCTGTCACAATGGTGCGTGAGGCAGTTGATGAATTTCGACGCTATCAGCGAGACAAGGAAATGAACTCTCAGTTATATAGCAAGCTTACAGTACGAGGTTGGTTAAAAACATTTTTTTATTAGTCATAACTATTTTATAATCCACATCTGTAGTTTTGAACTTAGGCTAAAACAGTTTTTAAAATAACAGAATTGATAATAGGTTTTTTAAATGTTATCCTGGTAGGAATGAATTCCATATAATTGAACAAGAGATGTGCTTAAGGGAAACAAAGTATTCATTTCTGCTAGCTGAATAAAGCATGTAAAACTGTAAGTTGCTATTAACAAAAGCCTTCAGATTTCTGGAACAGCTACATGTGCTATATCTATACATTTTCAGTTGTTGCATGAGGGAAAATAATTTTTTAAAATACGCTAACACTTTAAAGTGCAGTTCTTCTCTGAAATAGATAAAGTAAAGAGCAACTAGTCACTACCACTGTCTGGCATGCATCCAAGGTTGAAAGGAATTTAAGAATGAAGTGGCTAAGCTGCTAACAAAAAAGCAGTTTTGCTAATTAAAATTTACTGTCTTCCAGCCTTGCTTCCAGGTAGAGTACAAATGTTTTACCTATGTTTTTAAAAAAGCACTAGAGGTGATTCAGAGAATTAGGTCGTAGAGGATCAGTAATGAGTATACTGGCTGAAAGATCTAAAAATAGAAATATAAAACTGCTATATGATCACGATCGCATGATGGGGTAAATCAGCAGTTTCTGAAAAGGAAAATCATGTCTTTCTAATCTACTAGAAACCTTTAAAACATATAAGTAAAATATGGATAAAGGAGGGCAAGGTGGCATAACTTTTTTGGGCTTTCTGAAAGCCTTGGACAGAGTCCCTTACAAAGGCAGGTAAAGAAATGAAGTAGTCGTGAGGGGAAATACAAAATACTATTGGCGACCAAGAACTTGTTTAGTAACAGCTAAGTTTTTTTTTAATAGGATGCATCCCATCCAACCAAAACCTTAAAAGCACAGAAATAAGAAATTAAGGGGAAACTTAAGCGTTTCTTTCCATGTTGCCTACAGTGCTTCTGGTAAAACACTGAAGGGCTCCACAAGGCTCTTGCTTTCAGCAGGTACCCAAAAATGATACATACCTCAGATTCACCATGTGTTTTGTTCTGGGACAGGTTCAGGCTCCCTGATGTATGCTGCCCCTCTCTTGCAAGGGGGGAAGCTGCTCTATGCCTATCCTCTGTGACAGGTTCTCTGGGTACCCAGGACTGAAAGTCACCTTATTACCCACCTCCAGCAGCGTGATGGAGACTTGCTTTTGGTTAATTGGGTGTCTGTTCCCTTATAACTCCAGCCTGTTAGCCACCCAAGTACTCTCTCTGGACTATGACAGTCCTTACTTTGCCATGCAGATTAACAGTCAGTGTACCCCAGCCTCCGAGTCCCTTTGAGGAGCTCCCCTGTAGTGTCCAGCCATTTCTTCACTGACACTCTCAGAAATACCAGGTCTGCTGTACCCAAGGGAACAGTATACATTCCAGCTTGTCTGATTCAACTGAGGGCTTGGCTACACTTACAAATTTGCAGTGCTTTGAAGTGTAAGTGTAGCCAAAGCCAGAATCAGCTCTTTGCTTAATACCAGAGCACTGAGATATATTTATGGTGAAAACAAGTTTATCATTAAAAATTCAAGAGGTAGTGAGTAAGGATAATGGAGAAAAAAGTTAACATAAAAAACAAAATCATAACATGCTTTTTAGAGATTAAACTTTATTAGGTTAACCTTCTATTTCGTGAAGTTTATCTCACCAGAAACCTTCTGCAGCATCTTCAACCACAGCTGGTTGTGATCCCATTTTCATGAATGTTAATACACTGCCTGTTTAATTCCTAGATGCAGAATGTCATCTTTGTTCCCTAAATATATTCCAGCAAAGTGTTTGAATTGTTTCTCAAAATAAAGTTCTCGTCCCCTGCTGTGTCTCCCTACCTGTTAGTTCCTTTTTTAAATTCTTGCAATGTTTCATCTGCATTTAGCTTAGAAGGGTGATGGGAGACCCACTGTGAATGAGACAATACTTAATTTACATTTTGACAGACAAAGGTACATAAACATCCCTTGTCTGACAGAAAACCTGTTTCACCACCTCTACTGTGATACAGAATCCAAGAGCATACTTTCAGCATACACAGTATCATTTCACAATGATATGAATAACCAGTGTGACCCTGGCTTTAATTTAAGACCTTAGGTGATATTCTTTAGTAAACCAGAACATACAAGTATTAGGATATAGACTCATAAACTTTAAGACCAGAAGGGGGCTTTGTGATTATCTATTCCAGTGATACTCAATTAGCTCTATCACAGGCTGATTTGAGAATTTTATGATGAGAGACAAGCCGTTTGCTGACAAAATAAAAAAATAAAATTAAAGATACACAACTTCAGCTGCCAATAAAGACTTTGTTTGCAACAGAAAAGATAGAGACACTAGTATTTAAAGAAGTTTATAAATCAGTATTATTGCCACAAACACAGGTAATCTCTAATGGGAGGTGTGACATAGACGATCTCTGGCAAGCTTTGTGAAGAGTGGTTTTTAGGAGGTCAGGACAAGCCACATGAACTGGTGAAGATGCTCATCTGTCAGGTGATTGCTATGTTGGTTTTTTATAATGTTCATTGTAGAAAATCCAGATTCGCAGAGGTACGTTGATGTGAACATTGTTACAAGATAGATGGCTAGAATCTGGCTATTCTGAAACTGGTCATTATATTGAGTCCAGAAATCACAAAGTTCTACTTCTCTGAATTTTGCCTTCAAGATATCTGAACTGTGGAGCCTTAAAATTTCTAATTGAAAGGCACCTTCATCAATTGAATCAGAATGTTCCTTGCTTCAGAAGGACAAGGTCTGTTGGCAGAGACAACAAATGAATCACAAACTGTTTGAAATTTTAAAATTCTCAAATCACATTTTAAAATTTTCGATCAGATTGTTTAGGAATTCTTGCATCATTTTCATTGAAGTTGCATATGTCACAACGACATGCAATGTGGAAATGTGCAACATCTTTCCTGTTAAGTCTGCCTGAAAGATTTCAAGATTCCTTTGAAAGGCGCACACATTTTCAAACAGATCCCTGATATTGCTTGCATGGCCTTGGAGCTGCAAGTTGAGTGAATTCAAGTGACCATTAAAGCACAGAAAAGCTACCTGCGACATAGAGGGGACATCGTTTGTAAATTCCGGGAACTCGTAGGCCTTGTTGGTCTTGTGGTTTGAAAGAAATTTGATCATTTTTTTTTAAGTGCATAAAACCTCTGCAGCAAGTGCCTTCTACTTAACCAGCAAATGTCGCTGTGCTGCAACAGGTCACTGTATTTGGCTGAAATGTCTTGTAAAAGAGCTTTAGAAAGACAGTGTTGCAAACTAGAAGTTGAGCATATGTAATTCATTAATTTCATCACAATGCACATTTGTTTTTTTTCAAGCCCTCAGACAATTTACCACACAGGACAGTCTGGTGAATGATCCAGTGCAGTGTATTTTAATGAAGGGTATATCGCTGCCAAATGTGAAGCAAAGCCCTGCTCTTTCCCTGTCATGGAGGGACCTCAGTCTGTAACAAGCAAGTTTACTTTCTGCAGATCAAAACCATTTTAAAAAAAAATAAGACTTTCACCTTTTCAAAAAAGATCTCTCCTGTAGTGTATGTTTCTAGTGGTATTTAAACACTAAAATTCTTCCTTGACAATTTCACCATCATAAAATCTAACAAACAGTGAAAGCTGGGCAGTGTCACTTAAATCACTTGATTTGTCCACTGCAAGAGATAGTCATTTGTCATATTTTAAATCGGAAAGCAGTGCTGACAGTTACCTCCAATCATATCACTACTATGGAATCAGACAAGGGAACTTACTTCAAACGGTTCACAATGTCATATTTGTTTTTATCTCTGATGAAAAGCTCCTCCAGCATTTCCAAGGTGCACTCCTTCAGAAGCTCAGCATCCAGGAAAGGCCTTTTCTTTTTAGCCAGTATCAGCATTATCCGAAGAAAAGCAGCTATTGCTTTTCCTGTATAGTCGCTGATGTTCTGAGAATGACATTTTAAGTGTGATACAAAAACTTCAGATTTTTAATTTCATCACGTTTTTCAGCATTGCCAGGAGGATGGGCTGCGTTGAAGTTACTGTGCTTGGATTCAGAGTGGCGCCTCATGTTGACGACTTTATAGATGGGTGCAGTAGTTTGGCATATTAAATACAAAGGTTTTGCATTTAAATGAGGTGACATAATAAGAAAATCCACTGTCCAGTTTGGGTTAAAAGGTTCAACTTTCGTTGTCAACTTTGCAACATTTACTCCCACTCACATTCATTTTTTACTCCATTTCCATCACTTATGAAAAAATGGGTAGTGTCCTAGCTCAGTCGTAGCCAGTGCTATCACAAGAACTCAAGATCCAGTAACCAGTGCTTAATTTGTGCTGGGGCTTGCCAGGGCTGAGTCCTGTCACTTCCTAGGCATGACAGTTCATAGCCCCTGCACCTCTCAGCTCCTGGCCAGCAGCCACTGCTCTCTGGCTGCCCAGCTCTAAAGGCAGCACTGCCGCCAGCAGCAGTGCAGAAGGAAGGGTGGCATGGTATGGTGTACTGCCACCCTTGCTACTTCTGCGCTACTGCTGAAGGTGGCACTACCTTCAGAGCTGGGTGCCTGGCCAGCAGCTGCTGCTGCTCTCTGGCCTCCCAGCCAGTGCTTAACTTATGCCAGGTCAGTGCCACGGCACCTCTTTCATTACAAATTAAGTACTGTCACTAAGTTACTTACTAAGGAAGTCCTAGGCAAATGATAGGCAGCACATCGCTGTTCGTGAATTTAATTATAAACATTTTGTAAGGTGAGCTAGTGGGCCACACAGGAAGCCTTGGTGGGCCTCGTTTGGCCTACCGGCAGCCTATTGAGTATTGCAGGCCACAGAACCTCACTCATCTCCTCCTATAAAAGACCCATAATCCCTGACTGAATTACTGAAGTCCTCAAATCATGATTTACACACTTCAAATTATTCCTAACTAAGGTCCCGGTGTTCCACCTCAATTATGCAGTATACTTACTGACATGCTGTCCTTAAACCCAGTTCTCATACGGATGAAGAAAGACTTCAGATCTTGATGTCAGAAGAGCACTGGCTTTTTACTTGGGTAGAACAGGATCATTTAGATCATCTCAGCTGTTTATTTCAGTTCCAAAACACGATAAAAGGCCTTCTGGTCTCTATGCAAAATATTTCATTCTGGATTTCTTTTTGCATATGTCCAGGATGTGACATTGCAAAAGTACCTTCCCCAAGCAGGATGGTTTCAAACTCCACAAGAACCCAGGCAACTTCCACAGCTTTCCTGGCAGAGGTATCTTTCAGGGATATTTGTAAATCTGCAACATATCTCAGCAATCCAGAGGAGTTGCAAAATTTGGACAAGTAGTTCTGCAGTCATTGTTCAGGTGGACTCTGAAACCCTCTGCCAGATTGAATTGCTTGTGAGTCACCTGAAGTGTAATGGACACATGCAATTCCTCAAGCAAGAAAAAATGGTTATTAACCCGTTCTGTAATTTTTCTTTTAGATGTGTTGTCAATGCCCATTCCATGTGTCATGCTCCTTCTCCTTTATATCAGAATCTCTATCAGGTGAGAAGGAACAGAAGGGAATTGGGGGCAGCGCTGTACTTTGTCATTGAACAACAGTAGGAGAGTGCTAAGGACACATGTGCTGCCCCGACAGGTACTGCTAAGAGAAAAGTCTCTGTTTCTAGTGCACTGGGTGTGCACAAACCTGTAGTGGAATGGACATGTGCAATACATCTCGAAGAAAAACAGTTACAGAATAGGTTAGTGACTATTTTTCTGTTTTGTTTTTTATTTCAATTAGATATTTACAAAATAAAGATTTAAAGCTCATGTTAAAACTGAACTGTGTATCACAACCTTAACTATGGTGCAACTACTGAGCTAAGAAAATGATTAGAGGCATGGAAAAACTGCTTTGTGAAATGAGATTGAAAAGATATGGGGAGTTTAGATTAGAAAAAAGACTATAATACAGGGGCACATGATAAAGGTATATAAAATAAGAGAATAGATCAGGTAAATCCTTTTTACCCTCTCCAATAAAGCAGTAATAGCGGGGACGTTCAATTATATTGAAAGACAACATATTTAAGACTGGCAAAAGAAAATACTTTTAAAAACCCCACAAAATCTGTGGAATTCATTGCCATAAGCAACAACTGAGGTGAAGAGCGTAGCAGGATTAAAAAAGCTTATTTTTGTGGACAATGAGAAAATCAACAATTACATTAGCTACTTACACCTGTAAATATAATTAGCATAGGTATAATTTAGGATTTGGCCTGTAGAATTCTTATTTGTAGCAATGATTTATGAGAATGAAGAAATTCAGTTTCATATTTTAGGTTAAATTTGCAAAGGTTATTTTGAAAATAAAATCTTTTTTTTACTTGTGCACACCTGATCATAAGACCCAATAAAACATGGAAATGGATTACATTTTTACAGTTACTTTTTTGAGTAGAACTGCACTTTAAAAATATGCTCCATTTATATAGCATCATCTATACAACAATTTCAAAGAGCTCTATGAAAATGTAAACTTCAGCTCTCCCCTTTGAGGTAGGTATTATCACTCCCATTTCGAAGATGAGAACACTGAGGTAAAGAGAGGTTAAGCAGATTGCCCATGGTCACATAAGTCCATAGGAAAAGTGGGAGTTGATGAATCCTGAATCCATTCCACTGACCTAATGATCCTTCCTTCCCTGTCATTTATCTCTTTCTTAAAATCACTTTTAGCTGATCCAGTTATTTTGAAATAGTGTAGTATTGCTGTGCAATTTACCCTTGAGTTTAGAGTACATGTACCAAAAAAAAAGAGGCTACTGCAGGGTGAATTACCTGTGAACACCTCTTTAAACCTCTCTCTATACAGTGTTGTCATAGTCAAACACTTTGTTTTCAGCACTTACATGGGGATATTTATGTAAAGACTTATCCCTTGGGTAGTGTGAACTGGCAAGTAAAAAGCCAAGAATGTCAACTTATGACCTGACTATAGTTATTAGGATAAGAAATGTCAACTTTACAGGATACTGGTCTCCCATTAAGACTTGCTGACATTTTAGAGCTTTTGTTTTTAATCAGAAAATGTCTTGAATCGGAGTTCTCAGTGTCAGTGGTACTCACTGCTACATACTAGGCTGCCTGTTCCAGAAAAAAGGTATTTCAGCCTTAGCTATTAGTTATATATTTGTACTATAAAGATAAGAAGAATCCGGAGGTGATAAAAAGCGCTATTTAAGATTGGTCTTCTCTGTCACTTCCTTTGTTTCAGGAGATTAAATATCAGTAGATTCTTGGATTTTCATAGATATGTGAGCCAAATATGCCCTTGTCTTCCATATCCTTCACATAAACTCATCTTCTCAGGTGTCTCCTGTCTACTTTCTTAGACAGGTGTCTCCTGTCTACTTTCTTGTTTTTTGAATGTCTTAAACTGGTTTCTACAATTTTGATTTTCTTGTCCTAGTCTGTTACCAAGACACTTGCTAAAGGCAATTTGTCTTCCAGATGGAAAGGGCTACAGATTCTTAATAGGTCTTCAGACTGCCATGGCTTAAGAGTGGAATGACCAGACCTGTCAGTCTCTGGCAGGGAGTGGAGCAGCCACTGAAGATCCCATTAGTTCACCCTGTTCAGCTTAAGCGAAGCTTTCCAGATGTCTCTGCTGCAGAGCAGAAACGCACACATGTAAAAGTGATCTAGTCCTTTCAGAGCTTTGCAGCCAGGCTTCGGGTTTGTCTATGGGCTTTTTTCATACCTTTTCTTTCAGTTAGGCACTGGAACAACTATTCCTCCTTCAACACCTCTTGATGGGCAAAAATAGAGAAAGTAGAAAGGAAAAATCTGCCTTTCTTCTTCCCATATTATGGAATGTGTGGATGGAGCCCTACACTTTCTGTGATGAAACAGTAGGTCCATATTCTGAGGCTAAAAAAACTAGGTATCTCGCAAGGCCACTTTTTGCTAGACTGATGCAGGGGTGTCTTGCCTCAGAGCAGTCAGTTCAGTGGAGAAGTGCATAAAGGCAGATGAATGTTGGCAGATGAAATTCAGTGTTGATAAATACAAAGTAATGCACATTAGAAAACATAATCCCAACTATACATACAAAATGATGAGTTCTAAATTAGCTGTCACTGTTCAAGAAAGACATCTCGGAGTCACCATGGATAATTTTCTGCAAACATCTGTTCAATGTGTAGTGGCAGTCAAAAAGGCTAACAATGTTATGAACCATTAGGAAAGGGATAGATAAGACAGAAAATATCATAATGCCATAATATATAAATCAATGGTACACTCACACCTTGAATGCTGCATGCAGTTCTTGTCACCCATCTCAAAAAATGTAGAGTTGGAAAAAGTGCAGAAAAGGGCAACAATAATAATTAGGGATATGGAATAGCTTCTATTTGGTGAGAGATTAAAAAGACTGGGACTGTTCAGTTTAGAAAAGAGAGACAACTAAGTGGGGGGTATATTTATAGAGGTCTGTACAGTCATGAATGGTGTGGGGAAAGTGAATAAGGAAGTGATATTTACCCCTTCACAAAGCAAATGAAGAAGAGGTCATTGAAATTAATAGGCAGCAGGTTTAAAATAAAAGGAAGTACCATTGGTCTGACCCATTAGTGCCATTCTTATGACCTTGTGTTCTGAGATGCCTCCTCTCTTTCCCTTTAATTGGAAGAGCTGCCAAAATCAAAGCATAATAATTCAGCTAGAAAAGGCACAAAACACATTTAACTTCTCTGTACTGCATCTTCTCTAAGGAGTTTTACGGCCCCACTTTCCTTTCTAAGCTGTCTCCCCACTGTCTAGTATTAGAAGCCTAAAGCTGTGAAGCATGGAATATCAAAAAATGGAGGAAAATCTGGAAAATTTCTGTTCTCCTTCTTGGAGGATGGCCATCTGTTTTAGTCAGAAGCCATGGTCCAGAAAGAAGAGACTTAAGTGAAACTCTTTGCTGTAGTATATTTGAGAGAATTCTCAGAAGAGTTGTGGGATTAGTTCTTCCCTTGGACAGTCTTGCAGAACAGGAGAAGGGGAAATGAGTGTCAAGAAAAGGAAGAGACTACTATGAATTTCTTCCCTTCCAGATCCAAATGAGAATGCTGTGTCCTCATGCATGCAGGATCCAAATGAGAATGTTGGATCCCCTTGCATGCTAAATCTCTCAAGGATCCATTAGGCCCAAATAGGAAATTCCTGCAAAAGCCAAGTGTCTGGAAGACTTGCCAACACATTCTATAAAATTTCCTAATTTGACTTTGTTAACCTACAGAAAGAAAATACAGTACTGTTTTCCTGGGTAAAGGGCACAGCCATTCCCATAGAAATGTAATTCTCACCAGTGGATTCCAATTGGGCACCATGGCAGTCTCATTATTGAGGGCAAACTTTGAAGTAATCTTGGGGTTAAATGTTTAAGTAATCTCCATGTTTTCTGCCAGGGCTGTAGTAGCCTGGAAAGGCTTCTTGTACTTCAGACTTCTAGTTTGTATTGTGTTTTGATTCTCATTGCTGGGGTGCATCCCAATGGAAAATACTCCTAGCAGGCATAATTTATATCCAACACCTCTTAGATACCCTTTACTTCTCATCCCAGGTAATAGGACGTAATGTGTTTTTTTTTGTTTTTCTTGGCACATGTAGCTCCCTACTTGTAGAGCAGTATGAGAGCAAAACAACTTCTGTTGTCATTGAAGTACTCCAGAGGAAAATTGGTGGGGAGCCTATGGACAGAATAATCACTTTTTGGAAAGTGCTAAATAACTCATTAGTTATAGAATGCCAGGGCTACAATAGCCAGGAATTTCCCCCCATTGATTAGAAGTGCTATTAGTTATTTTTGTGTTTTAGATAATAGAAAACTTTGATAGTTGTAGTCTAGTTAAAAGGAACAAGGGCTAGGTCACTCCCACCCTGCCGGTGACTGACAGGCTTGGTTCTGCCCTTGGTTCATTATGTTTCAAAGAGGTGTGATGGAGCAAGGCCGGATGGCTACAGGAAAGTATTGAGGAGCAGGTATGTTAGCTCCAGGCTAAGCAAATCCCTAGTACCATGGGAACCAAAATGGCAGTTGCTCCAGGGTAATCAAGGCACCTGGGGCCAATTAAGAACTTTCTAGAGGGTACCGGAGAGAGCTACATTGATTGGAGCACCTGCAGCCAATCAGGACAGGCTAATCAAGGCAACTGGTATAAAAAGGGGAGCTCACTCCAGTCTAGGGAGGAGGAGCCAGAGGAAAGAAGTGCACATGAGGAGCTGGGAGCAAGAGACACAAGGAACTAAGAACTGAGAGGGGGTACTACTGGAGGATTGAGGAAAACACCATACAATCAAGCAGCATCAGACACCAGGAGGATCCTGTGGTGAGGATAAAGAAGGTGTTTGAAGGAGGCTATGGGGAAGTAGCCCAGGGAGCTGTAGCGGTCAAGCAGCGGTTACAAGTAGCACTATAGAGACTGCTGCAATTCACAGGGCCCTGGGCTGGAACCCGGAGTAGAGGGCGGGCCCGGGTTCCCCCCTAGCCCCGCTACTCCTAATCAGACATAGGAGTAGTTGATCCAATCTATGGGTTTCATCCAAGGGGAAAACCACTGAGGGGAAGAAATCCGCCAATAAGCGCAGGACCTACTAGAGGAGAAGAGGAACTTTGCCACAGAGGTTAAACCCATTGTTAAGCGTCTCTTTTTATCTTCCTGCTAAAAAGGGGGTAATTATCAGGTAAGCCCAGATACATTTTCCTTATACGTGTCCCTGAAGCCAGTGTCACTTCAGTTGGACAGACTCAGGAGCCATCCTCCTGTTTCTCCACTCACTGCTGGTTGACACATAATCTTGCTCATTCCTTTTTAAATGAAAAGTCACCTTCAGCAATAAGTATCGATCTGTAGGTCAATTAATTCTATGGTTCCCTAAGCTAGATATCGGGCTGCTTGGTTAACTTTCTAAGAGCTTGTACACACTACCATTTATGTCATTGTAACTTATGTTGCTCGGGTGTGAATAAGTCACCTCCCTAAGCGACTAAGTTACACCGACCTAAGCGCCGGTATGGATAAAACTATGTCAGTGAGAGAGCTTCTCCCACTGACATAGCTACCGCCTCTCATGGAAGTGGTTTTATTATGCTGATGGGAGAACTCTCCCGTCGGCATAGAGCATCTTCACCAGACGTGCTACAGCAGCGCAGCTGCAGCACTTCTAGTGTAGATTAGCCTTAGCAACCATTATTGCCTTACAGCTGTCTTGCCACAAAATATTCTATTTTACTTCTCTGTCAGAACATGCTCTTTCTGTAAACCAGGATGTTCATGCTTTTCATCTTGTCTGGTGCAATGTCACTGCTTGTAGCGTGTGTTTCTCTGCAGACTGTTTTTATATGTATTCAGTTGCTTAAAATGGGAACAATTTCATATTTTTTCCAACCTTTTTGAAATCATGTTCCAAACTGCAATTATATTTGACTGTACTATAAACATAGTATCTAACAAATATTGAGGTTTCCTTACGGAGCCTGAATGTTTTGTCATATTGAGGCATTCTTTAACACTGTAATCTTCAGAATTAAGATCTATGTAGTAACGTTTACTTTTTTTAGAGAGAGGAAATGTTAACATTGGGGAGGAGAGATAGCTCAGTGGTTTGAGCATTGGTCTGCTAAACCCAGGGTTGTGAGTTCAATCCTTGAGGAGGCCATTTAGGGAACTGGGGTAAAATTCTGTTTGGGAATTGGTCCTGCTTTGAGCAGGGGTTTGGACTAGATGACCTCCTGAGGTCCCTTCCAACCCTAATATTCTATGATTCTATGAACATGTATTTCAATTGGTATTTTTTATTATGTAGCTTTAGGCTACATAATTCTGGAATTTTCTCCACTTTCCTAAAAGTGCTACTAGTTATTTTGTTGTCTAGAAAATAGAAAACTTGAACAGACTTGTATGATCATTGTGCTGTGGATGTACATCACTGCTTTGTTTTTCTCTCTGGTTAACTTCAGAAATTGTTTTTTCATCTCAGTGGAAATTTTTAATTCTAATTGATGATAACTTGCATAGGCCCACACTTATGTGACTTGAAAACCCACTAGTGAGTGAGTGAAAAAGGTGACAAAAGCCTTCCATTTCTATAGAACTTAAACTCTTAACTTAAAAAAGAAATCTGGTCTTTGTGGTTAAACAGAACTGTCATATGTGAATTGATCAAGTGATATCTTCCTGAATCTGCAAACAGAAAGCCCTGATGTTGATAGTCAGCTTCATTTCTACTATTCAGAACCACTTGGGTCACAGTGTACATTGTCAAGAATAACGTTAATTTCATCCTGCTGCTTAGGAAAGCTATGGGTATGTCTACACTACAAGAGTAGTTCGATTTAACTTGGGTCGAATTTGTGGATTCGACCTTATGAAGTCGAATTTGTGTATCCACACTAAGGACACTAATTCGACTTTGTGAGTCCACACTAATGGGGCAAGCGTCGACATTGGAAGCGGTGCATTCTGGGCAGCTATCCCACAGTTCCCGCAGTCCCCGCTTCCCATTGGAATGCTGGGTAGAGCCCCCAATGCCTGCTGGGGGAAAAATGTGTTGAGGGTGGTTTTGGGTAACTGTCATCATTCAACCGTCACTCCCGCCCTCCCTCCCTGAAAGCACCGGCGGGAAATCTGTTAGCGCACTTTTCTGGTCAGTGACAGCGCGGACGCCACAGCACTGCGAGCATGGAGCCCGCTGCGATCATCGCTGCACTTATGGCCGTTGTCAACTCCTCGCACCTTATCGTCCACCTCTTCCACAGTCAGCTGCTGAGAAATCGGGTGAGGAGGCTCCGGCAGTGCGGTGAGGACATGAAGTGTGAGAGTGGCACAGACCTCTCACAAAGCACGGGATCCCACGCCGCGGAGATCATGGTGGCAATGGGTCACGTTCATGCTATGGGACGGCGATTCTGGGCCCGGGAAACAAGCACGGACTGGTGGGACCGCATAGTGCTGCAGGTCTGGGATGAATCACAGTGGCTGCGAAACTTCAGGATGCGTAAGGGCACTTTCCTTGAACTGTGTGACTTGCTGGCCCCTGCCCTGAAGCGCCAGGACACCCGGATGCGAGCAGCCCTGAGTGTGCAGAAGCGAGTGGCCATAGCCCTCTGGAAACTTGCAACGCCAGACAGCTACCGGTCAGTAGCGAACCACTTTGGCGTGGGCAAATCTACCGTGGGGGTTGCTGTGATGCAAGTAGCCCACGCAATCGTTGACCTACTGCTCTCAAAGGTAGTGACCCTGGGAAATGTCCAGGTCGTCATAGATGGCTTCGCCGCGATGGGATTCCCAAACTGCGGTGGGGCTATAGATGGCACTCACATCCCTATCCTGGGACAGGCCCACCAGGCCAGCCAATATATTAACCGAAAGGGCTACTTTTCAATGGTGCTGCAAGCACTGGTGGACCATAGGGGACGTTTTACCAACATCTAGGTCGGGTGGCCGGGCAAGGTTCATGACGCGCGTGTTTTCAGGAACTCTTGTCTGTTTAGACGCCTGCAGGAAGGTAGTTTCTTCCCGGACCACAAAATAACTGTTGGGGATGTGGAGATGCCTACAGTGATCCTCGGGGACCCAGCCTACCCGCTAATGCCCTGGCTCATGAAGCCCTATACAGGCGCCCTGGACAGTGACAAAGAGCTCTTCAACTACCGGCTGAGCAAGTGCAGAATGGTGGTGGAGTGTGCTTTCGGATGTCTCAAGGGCAGATGGAGGAGCTTACTGTCTCGCTCGGATCTCAGCGAAACCAATATCCCCATTGTTATTGCAGCTTGCTGTGTGCTCCACAATCTCTGTGAGAGCAAGGGGGAGACCTTTATGGCGGGATGGGAGGTTGAGGCAAATCGCCTGGCTGCTGATTACGCTCAGCCAGACAGCTGTGCGATTAGAAGAGCCCAGTGGGAAGCGCTGTGGATCCGGGAGGCTTTGAAAGCTAGGTTCCTCAGAGAGCAGGGTAACCTATGACTGTCCAGTCTCTTTACAGAGAAGCTGAACCTGCCCCTGTTTCAGTTACTATTGACTTTTTTCAGCGGTTACATACCCCGTTCACCATGTTTCCCCCCTTCCAACAGACGTTTAAAAATAAAGTTATTGGAACATTTTTAATTAACAAACTTTTCTTTACTAACGAATTCGCGTTAAAGGGTTCAAACAGGGACGCAGACTGTGGTGGGTATGGTGTGCAGTGATGTACAGACCGCTTCTACACTCGAGGACTGACAGGCTCCTGCTCCTACAGCGGTCTCTGGGGGGAGGACGGTTACAGGAGGGTGTGCAGGAAGGGGTGGGTTTGCAGGAAGGGGTGATGGGTGTGTGGGAAGGGTGAGTAGGTGTAGGGGGATGATGGCTCTGGCTGGGGCTCAGGGCATCAGAGAGGCTCATGGCTAGGGTGGAAGGTCATGGTAAGGGCAGCCTGCCTTGCCATTTGTGGATGCCAGGCGCTCGGACCCTGGGGCAGCATACACCTCCCAGACTGACCTGGGGCAGCAGACACCTCCCAGAGTGACCCGGGTGCTTAGTGACTGCACTCTGTGTGTGACCTGCTGTTGATCCTGCCCCCATGTCTGTACCCTGGTAATGGTGGCTGTCCTATGCAATTAACAAACCCCATCTCCCCTTCACACAAAGTCTTCTGCAAAGAAACATGACGGAAACAGTAATGAACAGCAAACTATTTTTAATACTCAGCTACACAGTTGGGGGATGAAACTGGGATTTTGGATCGGGTGAGCCAGGAAGAGAAGCAATTCTCATACTTTAGGGAATGAGAGCTGTTTGGTACATGAGTGCTCTGCTGGGGTGGAGTGACAGTTTTCACGGCCCCTAGCGCCTCTCCTTCTTGTGATTTTGGGTGAGGGGGGGACAGGACTTTGTGGCGGGGGAGGGCGGTTGCAGATACAGTTCAGGGGGGCTCTCTGCTCCTGCCTGCGGTCCTGCAGAACATCCACAAGGCGCCGGAGCGTGTCCGTTTGCTCCCTCATTAGTCCAAGCAGCGTTTGAGTCGCCTGCTGGTCTTCCTGCCGCCACCTGTCCTCCCGTTCGCTGTGTGAGCGCTGCTGCTGAGAGAGGGTCTCCCTCCACTGGCTCTGCTGGGCCGCCTCGGCTCTGGAGCAGGCCATCAGTTCAGCGAACATCTCGTCCCGAGTCTTTTTCTTTCGCCGCCTAATCTGCGCCAGCCTCTGTGAGGGGGATGCCGGGGCAGTTCGGGAAAGAGCCGCAGCTGTGTGATGGGAAAAAGGAAGTGATTTCCTTGCAAAGATACATGTTTGTGAACACTGAACACAGTCTACTCAGTTTCTGTGAACAAGACCATACAGGGCACCTATCTCATGTGCTCTCAGGACAAGTTCGAATTTTCGGCATTCGCTTTCATTGCCTGGGGTCTTGCACTGGAGATCGGACAAGCGGGCCAGGACAGCAGAATCCGTGTAGCAGCCAGGCCTGGTAAGCCGTAAACTTTAGGCTGCTTAACAGTTAATGGATAGCAGTGCCCTCCTGCTGCAGGCAATCTGGAAAGCATAAAGTCTGACCCTGTTCCAGCCCCTCGCGGCTGTCCCCAGGAAAGATCCCTGTATGCTTTCCCTCTGCAGCCTCCACCACGTGGCTGTTAAACGACGGTCATTGTTATGAAAAGGAAAAGTCAAGCATTCAGAATAGTAACATTACATTAATTCCCCTAATTAGATGCAGCAGTCGCCGAGCGAGATCACCCTGAGGCGGGTCACTAGGACAGACAGAGAGCGCATGCTGCGTGAATCCCTGCACAGATCAGGGCCCTATGCTGCCATGCTGGTGGAGGCAATGCTCCCACTGTACCTCAGGATGGCCTGGCGCGGAAGAGTGTGCTTCCACGGAGCACCCAATAAGGCACCTCTCCCCAGGAACCTCCTGCGGAGGCTTTTAGAGTACCTCTACGAGAGCTTCGTGGAAGTGTCCCAAGAGGATTTCTGTTCGATCGCTATATGTATTGACCTTCTTTTCGTATCGTTTTTATTCCTGTTTTTAAAAAAATAAATGTTTACATGTTTATAGCACTTACCGACTGATCCTTCCCCTGATTCAGAGTCCGGGTTAACGGCCAGGGAGGGTTGGTAGGGGATCTCTGTGAGGGTGATGAAGAGATCCTGGCTGTCGGGGAAATCAGTATTGTAAGCGCTGTCGCCTGCCTCGTCCTCCACAAACCCTTCCTCATCTTCCCCATCCGCGAACATCGTCGAGAAACTGCCCCTCGACACTATCCCATCCTCAGAGTCCACGGTCACTGGTGGGGCAGTGGTGGCAGACCCACCGAGAATGGCATGCAGTGCCTCGTAGAAGCGGCATGTCTGGGGCTGGGCTCCGGAGCGTCCGTTTGCCGCTTTGATTTTTTGGTAGCCTTGTCTCAGGTCCTTGATTTTCACGCGGCACTGCGTTGCATCCCAGCTGTATCCTCTGAGTGCCATGGCTTTGGAGACCTTCTCGTAGGTCTTTGCATTCCGTTTTTTGGAGCGCAGCTCTGAAAGCAGAGACTCATCGCCCCACACAGCGATCAGATCCAAGACTTCCCGGTCAGTCCATGCTGGGGCCCTCTTTCTACTCTGAGATTGCATGGACCCCTCTGCTGGAGAGCTCTGCATCGCTGCCGGTGCTGCTGAGCTCGCCCCGATGTCCAACCAGGAACTGAGATTCAAACTGGCCAGACAGGAAAAGGAATTCAAATTTTCCCGGGGCTTTTCCTGTGTGGCTGGTCAGAACATCTGAGCTTGGACTGCTGTCCAGAGCGTCAACAGAGTGGTGCACTGTGGGATAGCTCCCGGAGCTACTAAGGTCGATTTCCGTCCACACATAGGCTAACTCTGTAGAGAGGAGTTCATTAGGAACTGGGGAAACTTCTGGGATGGGAGGAGCCTATACAGGAGAGATGGGCTCCACCTAAACCAAAGTGGAACCAGACTGCTGGCACTAAACATTAAAACGGTTCTAGAGCAGTTTTTAAACTAGGAGATGGGGGAAAGCCGACTGCTGCAGAGGAGCGTGTGGATCGGAAACAGACTTCTCTTAGGGGAGAGTCTGATGATAGAGAATCTCCAGGTTATAGTCAGGAGCAGAGGAATGAGAAGTATAATGTAAGGGCCGGATCAGATGATAAATAGTCACATAAAAAAGAATCTGGCACATCAGAAAAAGGCAGGCTAATAAACAGGGACATGTTTTTAAAGTGCTTGTACACAAATGCCAGAAGTCTAAATAATAAGATGGGTGAACTAGAGTGCCTTGTGATAAAGGAGGATATAGATATAATAGGCATCACAGAAACCTGGTGGACTGAGAGCAATCAATGGGACACAATCATTCCGGGGTACAAAATATATCGGAAGGACAGAACAGGCCGTGCAGGGGGAGGAGTGGCACTATATGTTAAAGAAAGTGTAGATTCAAATGAAGTAAAAATCTTAAGCGAATCCACATGTTCCATAGAGTCTCTATGGATAGAAATTTCATGCTCTAGTAAAAATATAACAGTAGGGATCTATTATCGACCACCTGACCAGGACAGTAATAGTGATGATGAAATGCTAAGGGAAATTAGAGAGGCTATCAAAATTAAGAACCCAATAATAGTGGGGGATTTCAATTATCCCCATATTGACTGGGAACATTTCACTTCAGGACGAAATGCAGAGATAAAATTTCTCGATACTTTAAATGACTGCTTCATGGAGCAGCTGGTACGGGAACCCACAAGGGGAGAGGCGACTCTAGATTTAATCCTGAGTGGAGCGCAGGAGCTGGTCCAAGAGGTAACTGTAGCAGGACCGCTTGGAAATAGTGACCATAATACAATAGCATTCAACATCACTGTGGTGGGAAGAACATCTCAACTGCCCAACACTGTGGCCTTTAATTTCAAAAGGGGGAACTATACAAAAATGAGAGGGTTAGTTAGACAAAAGTTAAAAGGTACAGTGACTAAAGTGAAATCCCTGCAAGTTGCGTGGGCCCTTTTTAAAGACACCATAATAGAGGCCCAACTTCAATGTATACCCCAAATTAAGAAAAACAGTAAAAGAACTAAAAAAGAGCCACCGTGGCTTAACAACCACGTAAAAGAAGCAGTGAGAGATAAAAAGACTTCCTTTAAAAAGTGGAAGTCAAATCCTAGTGAGGCAAATAGAAAGGAGCACAAACACTGCCAACTTAAGTGCAAGAGTGTAATAAGAAAAGCCAAAGAGGAGTTTGAAGAACGGCTAGCCAAAAACTCCAAAGGTAATAACAAAATGTTTTTTAAGTACATCAGAAGCAGGAAGCCTGCTAAACAACCAGTGGGGCCCCTTGACGATCAAAATTCAAAAGGAGCGCTTAAAGATGATAAAGTCATTGCGGAGAAACTAAATGGATTCTTTGCTTCAGTCTTCACAGCTGAGGATGTTAGGGAGATTCCCAAACCTGAGCTGGCTTTTGTAGGTGACAAATCTGAGGAACTGTCACAGATTGAAGTGTCACTAGAGGAGGTTTTGGAATTAATTGATAAACTCAACATTAACAAATCACCGGGACCAGATGGCATTCACCCAAGAGTTCTGAAAGAACTCAAATGTGAAGTTGCTGAACTATTAACTAAGGTTTGTAACCTGTCCTTTAAATCGGCTTCGGTACCCAATGACTGGAAGTTAGCTAATGTAACGCCAATATTTAAAAAGGGCTCTAGGGGTGATCCTGGCAATTACAGACCGGTAAGTCTAACGTCGGTACCAGGCAAATTAGTTGAAACAATAGTAAAGAATAAAATTGTCAGACACATAGAAAAACATAAACTCTTGAGCAATAGTCAACATGGTTTCTGTAAAGGGAAATCGTGTCTTACTAATCTATTAGAGTTCTTTGAAGGGGTCAACAAACATGTGGACAAGGGGGATCCGGTGGACATAGTGTACTTAGATTTCCAGAAAGCCTTTGACAAGGTCCCTCACCAAAGGCTCTTACGTAAATTAAGCTGTCATGGGATAAAAGGAAAGGTCCTTTCATGGATTGAGAACTGGTTAAAGGACAGGGAACAAAGGGTAGGAATTAATGGAAAATTCTCAGAATGGAGAGGGGTAACTAGTGGTGTTCCCCAAGGGTCAGTCCTAGGACCAATCCTATTCAATTTATTCATAAATGATCTGGAGAAAGGGGTAAACAGTGAGGTGGCAAAGTTTGCAGATGATACTAAACTGCTCAAGATAGTTAAGACCAAAGCAGATTGTGAAGAACTTCAAAAAGATCTCACAAAACTAAGTGATTGGGCAACAAAATGGCAAATGAAATTTAATGTGGATAAATGTAAAGTAATGCACATTGGAAAAAATAACCCCAACTATACATACAACATGATGGGGGCTAATTTAGCTACAACGAGTCAGGAGAAAGATCTTGGAGTTATCGTGGATAGTTCTCTGAAGATGTCCACGCAGTGTGCAGAGGCGGTCAAAAAAGCAAACAGGATGTTAGGAATCATTAAAAAGGGGATAGAGAATAAGACTGAGAATATATTATTGCCCTTATATAAATCCATGGTACGCCCACATCTCGAATACTGTGTACAGATGTGGTCTCCTCACCTCAAAAAAGATATTCTAGCACTAGAAAAGGTTCAGAAAAGAGCAACTAAAATGATTAGGGGTTTAGAGAGGGTCCCATATGAGGAAAGTTTAAAGAGGCTAGGACTCTTCAGTTTGGAAAAGAGAAGACTAAGGAGGGACATGATAGAGGTATATAAAATCATGAGTGATGTTGAGAAAGTGGATAAGGAAAAGTTATTTACTTATTCCCATAATACAAGAACTAGGGGTCACCAAATGAAATTAATAGGCAGCAGGTTTAAAACAAATAAAAGGAAGTTCTTCTTCACGCAGCGCACAGTCAACTTGTGGAACTCCTTACCTGAGGAGGTTGTGAAGGCTAGGACTATAACAATGTTTAAAAGGGGACTGGATAAATTCATGGTGGGCTAAGTCCATAAATGGCTATTAGCCAGGATGGGTAAGAATGGTGTCCCTAGCCTCTGTTCGTCAGAGGATGGAGATGGATGGCAGGAGAGAGATCACTTGATCATTGCCTGTTAGGTTCACTCCCTCAGGGGCACCTGGCATTGGCCACTGTCGGTAGACAGATACTGGGCTAGATGGACCTCTGGTCTGACCCGGTACGGCTTTTCTTATGTTCTTATGTTAACTCGACATAGCCATGTCGAATTTAGCGCTACTCCCCTCGTCGGGGTGGAGTACTGAATTCGAACTAAAGAGCCCTCTAGGTCGAACTAATTAGCTTCCTGGTGTGGACGGGTGCACGGTTAAATCGAATTAACGTTGCTAGATTCGACATAAACTCCTAGTGTAGACCAGGCCTATGAATGGCAGCAGAGGCAAGCATTGGAATTAGTTATGTAGGGGAAGACTCTAAAATCAGGCTGGAGTAGATAGAGTAACAGGGTCTCTTTTTCCTTCCTTGTTTGTAGCAGTCAGAAGTCTGGGTGAGTAAGTGTAGTCGGGACCTATTCTCCCATTGCATCAGAAAAGAGGCATTAGACTGGGAAGAAAACATAGGAAGCTCCTTCTCCCTGGAGCTCTAAATTGATTACACATACTAACCATAGGCTCCATATGAAAGATAGAGCCTGAAAGGAAGTCCCAGTGATAGCATACTAGTAGAAATACAGCGATCCTCTCCATGGGCTTTGAATAGTACTTGCTTGTAACCTTTTTCCAATCTCCCCATTTTTTTCATATATCCTCTGATTAATAGGTTGAGTTCTTAGGCTAGTAGGTGTCTGGTAACATTTTCAAACACTGCACTTAACACCTTCCATTCAAGAACCATAGAATCATCGAATATCAGGGTTGGAAGGGACCTCAGGAGGTCATCTAGTCCAACCCCCTGCTCAAAGCAGGACCAATCCCCAACTAAATCATCCCAGCCAGGGCTGATCTTAAAAACCTCTAAAACCACCTCCCTAGGTAACCCATTCCAGTGCTTCACCACCCTCCTAGTGAAAAAGTTTTTCCTAATATCCAACCTAAACCTCCCCCACTGCAACTTGAGACCATTGCTCCTTGTTCTGTCATCTGGTACCACTGAGAACAGTCTAGATCCATCCTCTTTGGAACCCCCTTTCAGGTAGTTGAAAGCAGCTATCAAATCTCCCCCCATTCTTCTCTTCTGCAGACTAAACAATCCCAGTTCCCTCAGCCTCTCCTCATAAGTCATGTGCTCCAGCCCCCTAATAATTTTTGTTGCCCTCCGCTGGACTCTTTCCAGTTTTTCCACATCCTTCTTGTAGTGTGGGGCCCAAAACTGGACACAGTACTCCAGATGAGGCCTCACCAATTTCGAATAGAGGGAATGATCATGTCCCTCGATCTGCTGGCAATGCCCATACTTATCCATCCCAAAATGTTGTTAGCCTTCTTGGCAACAAGGGCACACTGTTGACTCATATCCAGCTTCTCGTCCACTGTAACCACTAGGTCCTTTTCTGCAGAACTGCTTCTTAGCCATTCAGTTCCTAGTCTGTAGCAATGCATGGGATTCTTCTGTCCTAAGTGCAGGACTCTGCACTTGTCCTTGTTGAACCTCATCAGATTTCTTTTGGCCCAAACCTCTAATTCAGGGGTCTCAAACTCAAATGACCCCGAGGGCCGCATGAGGACTAGTGCATTGGCCCGAGGGCCGCATCACTGACACGCCCCCTTGCTGCCCCTGGCCCCACCCCCAATCCACCCCTTCCATGAGGCCCCGCCCCTGCCCTGTCTCTTCTCCACCTCCTCCCCTAAGCGCGCGCAGTTTTAATAAATATATACACTCAGTAATGCACCTCACTTAAAGGACAAAACACGCACTTAGATTTACTGCCTAAGGCTCTGGGAGGGAGTTTGGGTGGGGGAGGGGGTCTGGATGCAGGCTCTGTGCTCGATGCAGGCTCCAGGCTGCGGCAGGGGGTGGGGGTGCAGGCTTTGGGACGGAGTTTGGGGATAGGAGGGAGTGCAGGGGTGAGGGCTGTGGGGCTGAGGGCGAGGGGTACATGATGCAGGAGGGGGCTCAGGGCTAGGGAAGAGGGTTGGGCTGTGGGGTGAGGGCTGTGGATGAGGGGTTCATGATGCGAGGGGGCTCAGGGCTAGGGAAGAGGGTTGGGCTGTGGGGTGAGGGCTGTGGATGAGGGGTTCATGATGCGAGGGGGCTCAGGGCTAGGGAAGGATGAGGGGTTCATGATGCGAGGGGGCTCAGGGCTAGGGAAGAGGGTTGGGCTGTGGGGTGAGGGCTGTGGATGAGGTTCATGATGCGAGGGGGCTCAGGGCTAGGGAAGAGGGTTGGGCTGTGGGGTGAGGGCTGTGGATGAGGGGTTCATGATGCGAGGGGGCTCAGGGCTAGGGAAGAGGTTTGGAGTGTGGGGTGAGGGCTGTGGATGAGGGGTTCATGATGTGGGGGCGCTCAGGGCTGGGGCAGAGGATTAGGGTGCGGGGGGATGAGGGGTTCATGATGTGGGGGCGCTCAGGGCTGGGGCAGAGGATTAGGGTGCGGGGGGATGAGGGGTTCATGATGTGGGGGCGCTCAGGGCTGGGGCAGAGGATTAGGGTGCGGGGGGATGAGGGCTCTGGCTGGGGCTGAGGATTAGGGTGCAGGGGGATGAGGGGTTCATGATGTGGGGGTGCTCAGGGCTGGGGCTGAGGATTAGGGTGCGGGGGGAATGAGGGCTCTGGCTGGGGCTGAGGGTTTGGGGTTGGAGAGGCTCAGGGTAAGGGAAGCCTGCCTTGCCAGTACTGGCGGAGGGCAGGCACTAGGACCCTGCACCCTAATCCTCAGCCCCAGCCAGAGCCCTCATCCCCCCACCCCCTAATCCTCTGCCCCCGCCCAGAGCGCTTCCCCACATCATGAACCCTCATCCCCGCACCCTAATCCTCTGCCCCAGCCCTGAGCGCCGGGGCTGGGAGCTCCACGGAGCGCAGCGCTCAGCCCAGAGCTCCCAGCCCCGCAGGGAAGAGCTCCGCGGGCCGCATGCGGCCCGCGGGCCGCATGTTTGAGACCCCTGCTCTAATTTGTCTAGGTCCCTCTGTATCCTGTCCCTACCTTCCAGCGTATCTACCACTTCTCCCAGTTTAGTGACATCTGCAAACTTGCTGAGGGTGCAGTACATGCCATCCTCCAGATCATTAATGAAGATATTGAACAAAACCGGCCCCAGGACTGACCCTTCGGGCACTCTGCTTGATACCAGCTGCCAACTAGACATGGAGCCATTGATCACTAACCATTGAGCTCAATGATCTAGCCAGCTTTCTATCCACTTTATAGTCCATTCATCCAGCCATACTTCTTTAACTTGATGGCAAGAGTACTGTGGGAGACCATATCAAAAGCGTTGCTAAATTCAAGGAATAACATGTCCACTGCTTTCCCCTCATCCACAGAGCCAGTTATCTCATCATAGAAGGCAATTAGGTTAGTCAGGCATGACTTGCCCTTGGTGAATCCATGCTGACTGTTCCTGATCATTTTCCTCTCCTCTAAGTGCTTCAGAATTGATTCCTTGAGGTCCTGCTCCTTGATTTTTCCATGGACTGAGGTGAGGCTGACTGGCCTATAGTTCCCCAGCACCGCCTCCTTCCCTTTTTTAAAGATGGGCACTACATTAGTCTTTTTCCAGTCATCCAGGACCTCCCCTGATCACCATGAGTTTTCAAAGATAATGGCCAATGGCTCTGCAATCACATCCACCAACTCCTTTAGCACCCTTAGATGCAGTGCATCTGGCCCCATGGATTTGTGCTCGTCCAGCTTTTCTAAATAGTCATGAACCACTTCTTTCTCCACAGAGGGCTGGTCACCTTCTCCCCATGCTGTGCTGCCCAGTGCAGTTGCCTGGGAGCTGACCTTGTTCATGAAGACAGAGGCAAAAAAAGCTTTTTCCACATTCTCTGTCACTAAGTTGCCTCCGTCATTCAGTAAGGGGCCGACACTTTCCTTGACTTTCTTCTTGTTGCTAACATACTGGAAGAAACCCTTCTTGTTACTCTTAACATCTCCTGCTAGCTGTAATTCCAAGTGTTATTTGGCTTTCCTGATTTCACTCCTGCATGCCTGAGCAATATTTTTATACTCCTCCCTGGTCATTTGTCCAATCTTCCACTTCTTATAAGCTTCTTTTTTGTGTTTAAGATCAGCAAGGATTTCACTGTTAAGCCAAGCTGGTCACCTGCCATATTTACTGTTCTTTCTACACATAGTTATACTAGTGGTTAGAGGCAAAGGCTATGACCAGCTCAGAAAGGGATAGTCCTTATAGCAGAGTACAGTGCATAAGAAATCATGTAGTCACATGTCATATTATTGTCAAATCCTATCTTCATAGAAAAGTGACTGTTTTATCAGCATAATATTTATGTATTAGAGAATGCGTGCCATAAAAAGGTGTCCTTTCTGTTACGGTAACTACATATTTTGTTTACCTTAATTTTAGGGTCTTTAGTAGGAAATACTTGTAAGCACATATGAGATATTTATTAGTTTTTTCAAATCATTGCAATTCACTTCAAAAGTCTTTATCTTGAGTGTAATGAATTACTATAGACACTTATTTCTGTGTTCTAGTTCTGTGCAATTCTGCATATCGCTTTAGGCGAAAGGCTTGCGCCTTGGTGGACTATAAAGTCTAGATGCGCAGCCACTTCTGACAGCTTTGGACTTTTTATTGGTAATTACACAGATGGTAAAGAATGTTTTAGCTAGTGAGATGCTTTTAGAGGGAAAAATAGTTTGCAAAAATAATTTATGCAGTTAATAACATGTTTTTTTCCTCTAAATGTGCCTTCACTAAGATGTAATATTGCATTATTTTAATGTTCTCTGAAATGGTATATAATGACTCTTCCTTCTGACAGACTAAGGAAAGTATTGTTTGTAGATGTTTCAAGTTTTTAAACTACTTTTTTGTATTACTGAACCATGTTCTACTGATGTCTTTTAATAGGATATTGCTATGTCCTACTCGTCTTTCAATTCATTTTGAAGAAATAATAATCTGTGCTCTACAGACCAAAATTTAAGCATGGTTTGTTTCAACTATAACCATGAAATATAAAATTATAAATGTATAATCAATGTAAAGTGAGATAAGATATTCCACAAAATGGATTTCTGCTTAATATTAATGACTTATTTTGTTAATATTACCTTTAAACTTGGAGTAAGGGGCTAGGTAACTCATTAGGAACAGTAAAGTTTCCAGGATTTGTTATGACTGCGTGAAATTATATGAAAGTTCTATCCTACAAACCTACAGCCATCCTTAGTTGCTTCTTGCCTGCCTAAGATAACCCCATAGACTGTGATGATTTTGCATCTTCTCCTTTTACTTATTTGTGAGACTTAATAGCTTTTGATCCTTTATGTAGCTACCACTACAACAGAGGTGGGCAAACTTTTTGGCCCGAGGGCCACATTGGGGTTGCAAAACTGTATGGAGGGCCGGATAGGGAAATCTGTGCCTCCCCAAACAGCCTGGCCCCCGCCCCCTATGCGCTCCCTCCCATGTCCTGCCCCCTGACTGCCCCCTTCAAAACTCCCGACCCATCCAACCCCCCCTGCTCCTTGTCCCCTCCTGGGACCCCCCCCGCCCGTAACCACCCCCCAGGGATCCCACCCCCTAGCCAGCCCCCCCTGCTCCCTGATTGCCCTCACCCCTATTCACACCCCTGCCCTGACAAGATTCTAAGGTCCCCTGGGGTTCCCACGCCTATCTAACCCCTGCCCCTATTCCCCATCTCCTGACTGCCCCCCCAGAACCTCCACCCCATCCAACCGCCTTCTGCTCCCTGTCCCCTGACTGCCCCATGGGGCCAACTGCTCCCTACCCCCTTACCATGCTGGAGCCAGCCACACCGCCGCGCTGCCCAGCAGGAGCGGTTGGCCAGAGCACTGGCAGCATGGTGCGCTGAGGCAGTGGGGGAGGGGGGACAGAAGGGGAGGGGCCGGGGACTAGCTTCCCCGGCCAGTTGCTCAGGGGCCGGGCAGGACAGCCCTGCAGGCCAGATGTGGCCTGCGGGCCATAGTTTGCCCACCTCTGCCCCAGAACTTGATTTTTTGGTGGCGGTGGTTGTGGGGGGAGGGCTGAGGGAATGCCACAGAGGGGAAATTCAAAGCCTTAAACTGAATAAAAGTGCTATTAGTGGCAATATGATTGGTGTCCCTGGATGCTTTGGGCCTTAAGTGACAGAATATATGGCATAGGTCTAAGGCTACAACTCCCATATCTGTCACTTATTGTATGTAATTTAGTTATTACAACTGGATTTTTCACACACTTTAGGATATATATGTTGTAAAAAATGAAGAAAATAAAGGGCTGCAATGTAGATGGAAAAAGTGGGGGAGCCAACTAAACTAAGAGATTTGCTGTGACTAAAAATAGAAAATGAATTTAAAGTCTTGAAAATAAGTACAGCTCCCTAAGATATCTCTTAATGTTACTGAACCTAAACTTGCCAAGATAAAGACCAGGACTGGATAAAGGGAACATTAAAGAAATTTCTATTAGTTAAGTTTTGGGAGCCCTAAGATGACTTAAAAAAATACATTAATGTGAAATAGAACAAACAATTGAAGGATATTTTGGAATGTTTCAATAGATGAGAGCACATCTATTTAACAATTACTAAATTAGCTTTCATTAATAGTCTGCATGTCACTGACCCAAATTTTGATATTTCACACACAAAGTGGTCATTTTCACTCTCAAAGATTCTAAGGTCACATTACTAAGAATTAATTACTTTTACAAAATTGCATATTTACTGAGAGACATTTTAATAGTGTTAGAAACTTGTCAGCATAAATTAGTTAAGTACATGTTATGGTCCGCATCATTGATTCTTTTAATTATGTTACTTAATAATTGTCAAAATTCAGTAATCTGTAAAGGGTCTTGACTGGCTAGTGCAAAGTAGTAGGGTTTTACCATGTTGATGCATAGTCAAAATATTCTGTTAGTGATTGATCTTAGTGCTGCTAGTAGACTTGATTCAGACTAAAATTATTGTGCAGAAAACATTCATTTTGTCTTGAAATTCCTGCTGGGCACCTCAAAAAAACTGCAGGCATGAAACGTTAATTATTTCAATCATCTGCCTCTGTCAGGGGATACTTTTTTCCCTTCAACTGTTGAGGCTGTGGTTGAGTTCTAAGGGTCGGCATGAAGATGGGATTTAAAAAAAAAGTAATGGTGAGGAGTGTTTGATAGCAATCAGGAATGGAAACATATGTAAAAGATTCTTATCAGTCAGTAATGAAGACTGGCATTCTTGAAGAGGGATATGCTCTGTTCAAACAAAATTCTTAATTCTCTTTTCAGATGTTTCCATATTTTTAGAAATCCTGACGCTGTAAAGTGTTTTCAAGGATGATAACTCAGTGAGCTGTGCTCATTTATTTTTAATTAGACTGACACCCAAATTTTAAGCCATTACTATTTTACACGTTTAGTGTTAAAAATACCTGTTTTCAAAAATTGCTCAAACGTATTTAATGCTGACATCAGTCCTGCAAATCTTTACTTACTCACATGAGCAATTACATTGAATTCACATGAAGGGGATTTCACAGATGAATAAGGATTTGCAGAATTGGGCTCTCTGGATTGCAATTTGGTTTTCATTTTTGTTTTGTTTAATTACACACTGTTAGATGAAACAACCTGCATTAATAACCTACTCTCCATAATATTTCTGTTCCTTAGTTAATATTTTAAACTGCTAATGTACTGTTTTAATAAATTCATTTGTTTTATTACACTTTTCTAGTTTTTGTTACATAGTGCAAGAATTTCACTTTGTGTTCATTCCCCAAAAGGTGGTTTTATTTTTAATACATGTGAGCAAGGACGATAATTATCAGTGACTGATTGTAAGCTACATGATACTAGTTCAGTCTGTCAAATTTGAGGGGGAAAACAGAAGTTTTCAGTTATCTAGCTGTGTATTTCAGTTCTTGAGCTTTTATTTATGTGTATTATATATAAAATGAAAAATTCTCTGCTTAGTTAGGGATTGCTAAACTTGATATCTGTTGAAATTCTTTCTTGTAAGAGGATATAAACACTTGATGTGTTAGTCTTTTTATTTTCCAGGGACATCTGTGTGTTGTTTTTTGTCTTTTGGAAAAACAACATTGTCTGGTGGTTTGAGCACAGGGCTGGGATACAGGAACTCCTAAACTCTTAATTCAGGCCCACCCGATTCATTTTGTGGCCTTGGGCAAGTCACTTAACCTCTCTGCCTTTTCTGTCCACCCATCAAATGCTGCTAATGAAACTTACCTACATTACTGGGTTGTTGTGAGGATTTATCAGTTAATGTTTGTAAAGTGCTCTAAAGATTTAAATTATTACATAAATGTTGAGTTTTTCTTCTCTAAAATATGAATTTAGCATTCATAGCAGTTACTGGACTGACAGCTCCGGAGAGTGAAGTCTTCTAACTTCAGACAGATAAAATAGAGAGCTACATTGCAAACTTCCTGACGTAGAAGTATTTCTTTCAAAATGAGAGAGTAGTTAATTGTTTATACCATTGAAAGCTTGGTGTGTCTGCTCAACAGTGACTGCCAGCATTAGTCTCAGTCACAGCCAATTGCAACAATGACTTTAGTGATTGTATAAAGCTGCCCACTTGTAACTGGCCTTTGACAAGCAGCTCATTTCAGTTAGGGCACTCTGCAGCAATACAAGTAATGACTTCTGACTTGGTCAGGATCAGAAGTGGTATGTACTAGATGAGTTGAAAGACTTCATGTGCTTTTTCAGTCCAAATGTTAGTGCAGTAGATCATACCCAAGCATCTTCCACAGCTTTTTATTCTTGTAACACCTGGTTATATTAGTATGATAAATACAACAAGAATTTTTGAATATATTATTAGGATAAATAATTTGGTGACAGTCTGACAGTTTAAAGCTACTTAATTTTGAATACAGCTTTAAAGATCAGTTTTATGTTCTTTATAACATTGTTTTCCCAAAACAGTAATATTCTCTTGAAGTACAATTTGTGTTCATGTGATTTTGCTGATATTTTCTTAAGTTGATTAAACTTCTCCTTTTTTTTAAGGTAAAGTGCAAGTTAAGAGTTCAGACATACAAGTTGGAGACCTCATCATAGTGGAAAAGGTTGATGCTTTTTAAATATATTTTAGACAATAAAGATGCCAACTATTAACACTTATGCTGACTGTCTTTTGAAACTGAAAAAAGTATATTATAGGGCTGTTAAGTGATTAAAAAAATTAATCACGATTAATCACGCTGTTAAAAAATAAGAGAATACCATTTATTTAAATATTTTTGGATGTTTTCTACATTTTCAAATATATTGATTTCAGTTACAACACAGAATACAAACTGTACACTGCTCACTTTATATTTATTTTTGATTACAAGTATTTGCACTGTAAAAAAACAAAAGAAATAGTATTTTTCAATTCACCTAATACAAGTACTATAGTGCAATCTCTTTATTATGAAAGTTGAACTTACAAATGTAGAATTATGTACAAAGAAAACTGCATTCAAAAATAAAACAATGTAAAATTTTAGAGTCTGCAAGTTCATTCAGTCCTATTTCTTGTTCAGCCAATTGCTCAGATAAACAAGTTTGTTTACATATGCAGAACATAATGCTGGCCACTTCTTGTTTACAGTGTCACCTGAAAGTGAGTAGAGGTGTTCTCATGGCACTGTTGTAGCCGACGTCACAAGATATTTATGTGCCACATGTGCTAAAGATTCATCTGTCACTTCATGCTTCAACCACCATTCCATGGGACATGCGTCCATGCTGATGATGGGTTCTGCTCGATAACAATCCGAAGCAGTGCAGACCGACACATGTTCATTTTCATTATCTGTGTCAGATGCCACCAACCGAAGTTTGATTTTCTTTTGTGGCGGTTTGGGTTCTGTAGTTTCTGCATCAGAGTGTTGCTCTTTTAAGACTTCTGAAAGCATGCTCCATACCTCATCCCTCTCAAATTTCGGAAGGCACTTCAGATTCTTAAACCTTGGGTTGACTGCTGTGGCTATCTTTAGAAGTCTCACATTGGTACCTCCTTTGCGTTTTGTGAAATCTGCAGTGAGTGTGTTCTGAAAATGAGCAACATGTGCTGGGTCATCATCTGAGACTGCTGTAACATGAAATATATGGCAGAATGTGGGTAAAACAGAGCAGGGGACATACAATTTTCCCCTAAGGAGTTCAGTCACAAATTTAATTAACGGTTTGCTTTTTTTTTTAAACGAGCACGGAAGAATGTCCTCTGCAGTGGTGACCGAAGCATGAAGGGGCATACGAATGTTTAGAATATCTAGCATGTAAATACCTTACAGTGCCAGCTACAAAAGTGCCATGCAAAAATGCCTGTTCTCACTTTCTGGTGACATTGTAAATAAGAAGTGGGCAGCATTATCTCCTGTAAATGTAAGCAAACTTGTTTCTCTTAGCGATTGGCTGAACAACAAGTAGACTGGGTGGACTTGTAGGCTCTGAAGTTTTACATTGTTTTGGTTTTGAGGGCAGTTTATATAACAAAAAAAAATCCACATTTGTAAGTTAAAGAAATTGTACTACATTACTTGTATGAGGTAAATTGAAAAATACTATTTGTTTTATTTATCATTTTTATAGTGCAAATATTTGTAATAAATAATATACACTGATTTCAATTACAACACAGAATACAGTATATATGCAAATGTAGAAAAACATCCACAATATTTAATAAATCTCAACTGGCATTTTGTGTAACAGTGCAATTAAAACTGCACTTAATCGCGATTAATTTTTTGGAGTTAATCATGTGAATTAACTGCGATTAATTGACAGCCCTAATATATTAAAATAGTTATTTATGAAATACTAACTACTTACAAATATTTTAGACCAGTTTAGTTTTATTTCAGAATCTTCAAGCAATTTTATTTTTTCTTTGAATTTAATATAGTCCTAATTAAATATAAACATACGCATTTATATTTATAAGTAGTTTGATTTCCTTTCACTGAAGGAATTATTGAGTAAATGTTTATGGACTGTGTTATATAGGAGTTCAGAACAGATGATCATGGTGGTTCCCTTTTGGCCTTAAATCTATCCTTTTTTCATTCATTTGATTTTGTTCTGTGTCTTTCACTGGCAAATTAAAATTCTTGTATATTTCCCAAATATGTCTCCTAAGTTTTTTGTTTTCAGAGGTTTAAAAAAAATGTCAGTACAGATCTTCATTTGTGCTAGGGGTGTGTGTGTGTGCGCGCGCACCTTCTAGAAAGCAGTGGCTCTTGGAAACATGTATGTGTTCTTTTATGTAATTGAACATTTGAATATGAGAGTTGCATAAAGAACCGTGCAGCAAATCTATTCCATATCTTTGACTGCAGTGCTGAGAGAGACTGGGAACCCTCAGTCTCCTCTTCCTCTTTCGCTTGCAGTCATTTCTTTCTTTGGCTAAATTAGATTTTGGTCTCAAGTTGTAATTATTGATTTTTTTTAAAAAGAAATATTTGGTTTTGCCCAATTGGTCATGCCAGTTCATTTGAGAACTGGTCTATGATGGCGGACCCCAAGTTCAATTTCTCTAATGAGAAAATACATATGAAGTATGGGCATACAGTAACTCCTCACTTTAAGTCATCCCGGTTAATGTTGTTTCATTGTTACGTTGATGATCAATTAGGGAACATGCTCATTTAAAGTTGTGCAATGCTCCACTCTTACATTGCTTGGCTGCCTGATTTCTCCACAGCTGGCAGCCTCCCTATGCCCTCACCTTCCCACAGCGCCTCCCGCCCGCCGGCAGACCCTGTGGATCAGTGAGGACTCGACGCGCAGGCTCCTCCTCTCTCCCCCACCCCCCCGCTCAGGGCAATCAGCTGGCTTGCGGTGTTCAGGAGGGAGGGGGAGCCTGCATGCCGATTACTCACTCCTCCCCCCCCTCCTGCCCGGGGCAATCAGCTGGCTTGCGGTGTTTAGGAGGGGGGAGGAGCGAGAACTCAGTGTGCAGGCTCCCCTCCCCCCCAACCCGCCTCCTGCCCAGGGCAGTCAGCTGGATCGCAGCCTTTGGGAGGCAGGTGAGGGAGGGGGAGCCTGCATGTCAAGTCCTTGTACCTCCCCGCTCCCTCCTGCCCCCGAAACTCCACCAGCCAGCTGATTGCCATGGGCAGGAGGGAGGGGGAGGAGCGAGGACTTGACTTTCAGGCTCCTCCATGCTTGCAGAGTAGGGGAAGCTGCCACTGCTGTGCAACATTCTTCTCCTAGCCTACAGCACCTTCAACCTGCCTCATCTCCAGTGCCAGTGGGCTGTGCCTGTGTAGGGTAAGGCAGGGGCACCTCCCAACTATAGTACTGTACTATATGTACAGTATTTTGTAAACACACCGCACGTGCACACTACTCCCCCCAAAGTGTAATATTAAATTGCTTGTTTAAAATGTATATAATGCCTTTTGTCTAGCAAAAAAAAACAAACTTCCTTGGAACCTAACCCCCCCCTATTTACATTAATTCTTATGGGGAAATTAGATTCGCTTAACATCGTTTCACTTAAAGTTGCATTTTTCAGGAACAGAACTACAACGTTAAGTGAGGAGTTACTGTATATGGTGACTGAAAGGTCCATGCACCCTAGACCAGTGATTCTCAACCAGGGGTACACAGAGGTCTTCCAGAGGGTACATCAACTCATCTAGATATTTGCCTAGTTTTACAACTGGCTACATAAAAAGCACTAGTTAAGTCAGTACAAACTAAAATTTCATACAGATGACTTGTTGATACTGCTCTATATACACTGAAGTGTAAGTACAATATTTATATTCCAATTCATTTTTTTTTTATAATTATATGGTAAAAATGAGAAAGTAAGCAATTTTTCAGTGCTGTGTGCTTTATGCTGTGACACTTTTATATTTTTATGTCTGAGATTGTAAGCAAGTAGTTTTTAAATGAAGTGAAACATGGGGATATGGAAGACAAATTAGACTCATGAAAGGAGTACAGTAGTCTAGAAAGGTTGAGAGCGACTGACCATGGCCTCTTGGATCTGTGCAGGCTTTACCTAAAGATGATGTTGAGACTTTGAAAATCAACTCAAGGCTTTCCTGTCAGAGGAATCTCTGTGTCTTGGGTCTTTCTCAGACAAGCGCATGTTGGAAATCTGACTTTGCAGATAGTAGAGGCTGGTTTTCTCCCAGAACCATAGGGTCAATATCAAGTCATTCTCTACCAGGCACAGAAGGAGGCATCAAAAGTCAAAGCTCACATTTGTTGCTGCTTCATCTGACATGTCATCTGGCAAATGGCAGTTTGACAGCGAGCCCACCCTTAAACTTTATGTATGTCTACATTTTTCCTAAACTCCCTTTTGGGGATTATTTTTCCTCCTTTTTTATTGCATGGACTAGAATTATTTCTGATAAAGGAGTCCAAGAAGCTCTTCAGAAAGGGTACCCTATTCAATTTCACTCCAGCCTGCTCCATACTTCCTCCTCCCTTTTTTTAAGGATCTCATTCGTGAGAACATGCTAAAGGTGGAAGTGAGTTCCTTCCTCTAACTATATAGAAGAAGCCCCTTACTAATAGGTAGAGAAGGGATTCAGTTTCCTTCTTGTTTCTTCCCCATGCCCAAACAAAAATAATTCTTTCCCTAAGTCTACAAGATTAGGTTTCAGCTCTCTGTTTAAAATGTACTTATTTGCACATTTTTGTTGGACAAGTCTATTGGAATTGAAAATACACGAGGTTCTGTGTAGGCGATGACCATTGTCAGTACAAAGTACTTTTTTGTGTCTTTCAACATATCCAAGTCTGTTAGCTAAATTTTTGGCAATGGTAGTAGCACACTTAAAATGTCAAGGCAGCCACATGTACCTCTGTCTGGACAAATGGCTTTCTCAGAGCTCATTCTTCAGAAGTATTTAGACAGCCTTTCAGATGTTGTGTAACAAGTGTCCCCCGTCCCGTCTCTTCCCCCGTCCCCGCCCAAGAAGCTAAAAATCAATCATAAGAAGTCCATGTTTGCTTTGACTCAGATTATGAATTCAGATGGTGTTTCCTGAACTCAGGCTGTAACTGCATATTCTACATACCAAATGACAAATTTCTGAAAATTCAGATCAGGGTTCCATGCACCTCACAATAAACTGGTTCGAAACTCTGCAGCAAGGTTCCTGGATTCTTCAACACTCTGGTGCAGCAGACAGAAAAGTCTGTGGCAGCTTCATTAAGTTACAGTGGAACTTAAGAGTTACGAACACCTCAGGAATGGAGGTTGTTCATAACTCTGAACAAAATTTTGTGGTGGTTCTTTCAAAAGTTTACAACTGAATATTGACTTAATACAGCTTTGAAACATTACTGTGCAGAAGGAAAATGCTGCTTTTAACCATCTTAATTTAAATGAAACTATCACAGAAAGTTTCCTTACCTTGTCAAATTAAAAAAAAAACAAAAAACAATCCCCAAACTTTCTCCTTTTTAATAGTTTACCTTTAACATGATACTGTACTGTATTCTGCTGCTGCCTGATTGCATATTTCTGGTTCCAAATGAGGTGTGTGGTTGACCGGTCAATTTGTAACTCTGGTGTTCGTAACTCTGAGGGTCTACTGTACTAAATTAACATTCCTCACCCTCCTTTCTTGCTTCAGAATCTTTTATATGCATTTTTAATTGAACTGAGAAATAATAAAATTGTATTAGAATTTGTGCTGTTTATATCATCTCAGGTTGGAACTTTTGCTTCTGAAAGGAAGCATACACAAGGCTCTAATATCTACTGCTTTTCAGCAGTTTCCACCTTCATCCTAAGAGCATACATGTGCTCCAGGAGTGGGGCTCTAACAACAATCTACTCTAAAACATAGTTACTAGGTAAGTAATCTTCCATTACTAACAGGCCAGTACAGTCTATGGATTATGTCCTACCATAATGTTCTAAGAACTCAGGAGGGTTGGAACTAATTTAATTTCCTTGCTTTAGGGCTCAATCCTATGAGATGCAGAGCTTCCTCATCTTCCACTGACTTTACCTTAGAGGAGCTCAGCACCTTTATATCATCAGATTTTAATTTGGGTGGCCAGTGTTTCCATTTCTGGTGACTTAGGAAAATGGTGGGTAGATTTTGGTAGTGGTGGAATAAAGATTTAACCAAAATACCTCAGTCATAAGTCATGTGGCGTAATCACTTCAAATTATGCTGCAACTATAATTCTCTTTCTTTGTTTGACCTAACCATGGATGCAAGTATTGAAAAAAGAATTCTTAGGAGTCAGGTTGTCTTATTGTGCAATGCATGAGGTTGTTGAATTTATTTTATTTCAGAGATTAGGTATAAAAAATAATACCAGTTGATGCACTCTGGGTTTCTATTTATTACACCTAAATCATGGTTATTTTTACATTGGCCTTAAGACTACTTGAAATTATATGTTTTACCTGTGTTTTGTTGAAGTAAGTGGTTCTCAGTTTCAAAGTATGACTCTTAAGCCAAAGAACCAGTCAGGAGTGAAGTGTTCAATTGCTTGCTCTGATGGCAAAAAAACAAGTTAATGTTATATTTGACTGGAAGACGCATCAAGAGCATTTCTGCAGTGAAATTAATGAGTCATTTGAGAGGAAGATCCATATGTTAACTAGTGGCTGCCCCACAAACACTAACAACTTAAGTGAAAAACTTTCCTAGATTTAAGCTTCGAACAGCCTTTGGTTTTACAGGCCTGATTAATTTCAAAGCAAATCTACTGACTGCTTTATGGTGAAAACAGTTCGGGTCCTAAGTAATATTTCTGTTAATGTTTCGTTAACTGAAAAGTTGCTATTATAATTAATATTATAACAGGAGGCGGTGGGGCTTGAGGAGTGTGGAAATGACCTTTTTAGTAGGAGAAAATACTCCTGGTTTATAAAAGAAAAAGGCTGTTTGAGAGTATTTTTTTCTGAGGATATGTGTTCCCCTCTCTGTGGTGGAAGAATCTTAACTAATTTGTTTATGTCAAGACATACTTTATTATTTAATCTTAATAATGCCTTTAGGTGTGCATAATGCTTTACAATAAAGTGAATGTGTCAAACTGAACAGAAGCCACAACCCAAGGGGTCTGTCAACCCGATAGTACAGTTCAAAATGAGCAGGTGGTATGTACACTGCAACCCTGATATAATGTGATCTGATATAGCGCGGGTTCGCATACAAGGCGGTAAAGCTCTGACACGCTGCTCTGAGCAGCATGTTAAGGGTGCCGGGCCAGGCCGGGGCTGAGGGGTTTGATAAGGAGCAGAGGGTCTCGGGCAGTCAGGGGCTTCCCCCACAGGGTCTGGGGGGCAGGAGCTGTGGGAGGGCACTTTTGGGGGCCCCGCAGTCCCAGAGTGGCCTGGGGAGTTAGTGGGGGGCCGGGAGCAACTTGCTCCGCTTCCCTCACCCTGGCCCCACCTGTGTCACTTGGGGGAGGGGGCTTGGGTTAAGGGATCCCCCCACCCCACCCCCCGCACTCACTGGCAGCCGCGGAAGCAGAGCAGCCCGGTCCCAGCCTGCTCCACCCACCAGCTCCCAGCCGCAGCGCTCTGCTTCCCACCGCAGGTGAGTACAGGGCCATCTTTTCCCCAACCTCCCCGTCCTCACCTGCGGCGGGAAGCAGAGCGCCGTAGCTGGGAGGTGGCAGAGTGGAGTAGGCTGGGGCTGCGTTGCTCCGCTTCCTGCCGCAGGTGAGTACGAGGGGAGTCCTTTCCCCAACCTCCCCGCACTCACTGGTGGTGGGAAGCGGAGCAGCTCAGCCCCAGCCAGCTCCACTCCGCCAGATCCGAGCCGTGGCGCTCCACTTCCTGCCGCCGGTGAGTGCAGGATGTTTCCCCAGCCGCCCCCCAGCGACATGGCTGGGGCCAGGTCAAGGAAATCGGAGCGCTGCGGCTGGGAGGTGGCGGAGTGGAGCGGGCTGGGGCTGGGCTGCTCCACTTTCCGCTGCTGCCAGTGAGTGCCAGGGGGTGGTGGATAGGGGTCAGAGCAGTCAGGACAGCGGGGTTGGGTGGGGTCCTGACGGTGATTAGAGATGGGGGTCTCTGGAGGGGGCAGTCAGGGAACAAGGAACGGGGTCGGGGGGAAGCAAGTTTGATATAATGCTGTCTCACCTATAACGCAGTGAGATTTTTTGTCTCCCGAGGACTGCGTTATATCGGGGTAGAGGTGTATATAGCAAAGGCTGGTGTTTGGTCATTGTAGGCAAGTTTTCAGGGGCTTTTAAAGGATGTGAGTGAGGGGTCTTGGTATAAATTGAGTTTGATTAACTTCACTCTCCCATCTTTTAAAGTGTCATTTCTCAAAATGTAGGATAGTGCCCATCCAAGTTAGGGGTGGGAGGAGACATAGACAGACTTGCTGATGGTTTTTGTGAGTTTTGGTTCTCATCTCAAATTAAATAATGAAATCTGTTGCTTTTGTGGTTATGGAGAAAACTTGGAGTGTGAATCATTTGTAAAATAAGATGGGTAGATAACACCACATGGCAACATTTCAGAAAGTGTGACTCATTTAAGTTTCCTGAAGTGAGAGCTCAGCTGTTAAAAGCTTGGGAAACATTGTTCTGAAAGAAATGAAAGTATTCTACCCTAATCAGGGTATGCTGCTTGTTCTTTCCTGTCTGTCATGTATGCCTTTTACATGGTAGTCTGCAGGGCTGCTGCTAGCAGGTCAGGCTCCTGAACCAGATATAGACTGACTTGCAGAGTTTCCTTCTCAAAGAAATACACCAGAGATGTCTTCCATAAGTGAACTGCCAGGTATGGCTGTGGTTAGCTTAAATGAGGTACGTTACAGAGAGAATCACCTAATGGCTGAACCACATGATACAATTTAGCATTCCATTACATCTACTCCTTTTAGTTCTATATTTCTGCCATTTACAAAATGTATACTGTCATGTGTTCTTTGAAGTTCAGTACATATCAATCTGGTAAGTGTCTCTGAATTGTACTTGTTTTCTAATTACATGACCTGAACGTGTAACAACTTGGTCATCTGGCTGTCCATTAGTTGCAATGACTGGCTGTGGTTAGTTTGGAATCCATGAGTCACCATCATCTTGTTTTGCATCCACCCTCTGTAGAGTTTGCGCTGTTGATTTTTCTGAGGAACAAACTTTAGATGTTGAAGGTTTCTGTTGAACTCTCCACTGTCAGCCTTGATCACATATGATCTGGGTGCTGAATTATTTTTCTTTACAACAGCTGGAGTTGTCCATCTTTTTCTCCATCCAGTTTGATGAAAACATGGTCAACAGGTTGTAGACCTAGCAGTTCTGATGTCTATTATAAAAGTATCTGTAAGCTCTTTTTTGCCTTTTTATCTGATTTGGCTAGTCTCTTGATGTCTGACCATTTTGGAGATAGAATTACAGTTCTGACTTTGGAACAGAATCTGAATTGTCTTCGCATCAGGAGATGTGCTGGACTGTATCTAGTAGTTTTTATCAGTGCTGATTTGTGACTAGAGAGAGCCGGGAATAGATCTTCCTGCTGTAGGATTTTCTTTACTATGTATCCAGCTCTCTTAGCCTCTTCATTTGCTTGTGGAACATGGGCTGCTAGTTTATATGATCAAAATCATATTTTGTTTGGAATGACTTAAATTCTGCTGAAGTGAATTGTGGTCCCTTGTCCATTACTTGTTGTTCTGGAGTACCAAAATAAGTAAAAGTGCACTTAAGTTTCTCACTAATACTGTCACGTTACCTCTTACAAGTACATTATTCCGATATACCTGGAAAAGTAGTCCACTCTGACCAGGTAATGATATCCTCTGAATTTGCCTCAATCTGTATCTCGTCTGTTCCAAGGTCTGCCTGGTATAGGTGGTGTTTTTAAGGTTTTTTGTTTTGTGGTGTTCTGTTTGTTCTGCAGTGTTCTCCTGCAGATATTTTATTCTTTGTCCTATTGATGCCTGGCCACCACACTCACTGGTTGCACTGTTTAGAGTATTTAGTTAGTCCTTGATGTCCTTCATGGATGAGATTTAGCATTTGTCCTCTCACTTTGTTTGATATGATGATGCAGTTGCCTTTAATCGTGAGTCCATTTGACTCGCTTAATTGTCCACATACTGCAAAGTAGTTTATTGTTGCTTCCTTAATGTCCTTTCAGTACTTGAGCCAGCTGGCCCTAATATAACTTATCTATTAACTGAAGAACCAGCCTGTCTCTGGTATTTTCATGTTTTGCAGTCCCAAAATAGTTTTTGGTTAATACATACAGAGCTTTTATAAAACATTAAACATTTTCCCCTGGTCCTTGAATTCTCTGGTGAAAACATGCTCTTACGTAAACCCCATTTTTCTGAGGTGTAAAGTATGCATCAAACATAGCCAGAACTCTTTCCCAGTGATCATTCTGACTGTCTTCAGTAAAGGTAAAACTTTTAAAGATATGCTCTGCCTGCTTCCCCATAGCATAAATTAAAGAGAATACCTGAAGTATCTCTGTTTCCATGTGGAGTTTGACTGTGATGCAAAATATTTCTAACTAGTGCTTCCAGTCTATTCTGGTGGTTTGTCAAAACTGAAGTTCTCTAGGGCATTGAAGAGTATATCTCCTCTGGCACTAGTTTACTTCTGACGCTATGTTGTGTGCAGCTTGTACATGGTAGGCCACAGGGCTGCTACTAGCAGGTCAGGCTTCTGTACCAGATATAGATTTGACTATAGAGCAGTGTTTCTCAAACTGGGGTCGCCGCTTGTGTAGGGAAAGCCCCTGGAGGCCGGGTCGGTTTGTTTACCTGCCCCGTCCGCAGGTCTGGCCGATCGCGGCTCCCACTGGCCGTGGTTCGCCGCTGCAGGCCAATGGGAGCTGCTGGAACTGGCGGCCAGTAAGTCTCTCAGCCTGCGCTGCTTCCAACAGCCCCCATTGGCCTGGAGCAGCGAACCACGGCCGGTGGGAGCCGTGATCGGCCGAACCTGTGGACAGGGTAGGTAAACAGACTGGCCTGGCCTGCCAGGGGCTTTCCCTACACAAGCGGCAACCCCAGTTTGAGAAACACTACTATAGAGCTTCCTTCTCAGAGAGAAACACCAGAGATGTCTTCTTTAAAGATCCTTTAATGAACTGGCAGGTATGGCTGAGGCTAGTTTAAAATAAGGTCTGTTATGAACAGCACAGCCTAGTGGCTTAACAGTATAATATAGTTTAGCATTCCATGAGGGGTGAAAACATCTAAAGTATTAAGGCTTCATAAAACAGTAATCTTAGCTGGGTCTTTTCAAGGGTAGCTGTGCCATCCAGTATCAGCACTGGTGATGACGTGGTTAGATTTCTTTTGTAATCAGTGATTTTTTTTTCACCAATATTTGTTCTTAAATTTTTGGACTGTACAATGATGTATACTATGTATAGGGAATTTATCTGCTTCTCTTTAACCTCTCCCTTTAACTAGTCTATGGCCCTCTGACATCTCTGTTAGCTATTAATTGGTCCCTATATGTTCAACAGTCGGTAGCAATGGAATTGTCACAAAATTTGCCAAAGAATTGTGTTCCAATTTGATTTTTTTTAAAGAAATGAGGTTTCTAATCTTGATTTGGAGAAAACATTCCAGATGTGATTTGGATGCTATGGTGATCTATTCCTGAGTTTGTAACAACATGGAAAAGTGGATGGGGTGCAAACTGCTCCACTTGTCTCAATGTAATGTTAGTTCTGAAGCTTAGTAGCAATCATGATGGCAACAATATCTGTCATTGTTGATCATTTTATCAGAAACAGTGAATGTGTCTTTCCATTGTTATTGAAATCAGTGGTGGGGAGTGGAACAGCTGCTTTTTGTTGGGTTGCTGAGATGAAGAGCAAAGAGCTCAAGTCTTCTCCTTAAATCTTACTGCCTCACTTCTCCATAAGAGCAGGAAAAAAGGAGGAGATGCATCTTCTTTCCATTAGCCTCAACTCTGTCTTGAATACCATAAAGCTAAAGCTGTTCAAAACTTCAGAATTTGAATTGTTCACTGAAAATAACGTATTTTGATGTGTGTATGGGGGAAATGGAGAACATTTTTCAAAATATTTCTGTAGCTTCTCTGCTACAACCTTATCCCTTTTCTCTTAAAGAAGAAATGGTACCTATGCCACTCTGTTCCCTTCAGCTAAAGAGCAATGACCCCTGCCACTTTGGTCTCTGCCTCCTCTTTCCCTCTCCTCCTGTTAAGGAGTAATAGTGCTTTTGCTGAATTTTTCCTTTATTCCTCCCTTTTCTGCAAAGAAGGAAGTCAGTGACTCTCTGGCCAGCCCAACTTAGCCCATTCACCTGGGAAATCTTCTACGTGTCATTGGCAAGTATGTTGTTCTAGTTATATAGAAAAAAGAACATTCATGATTAATTATAGTAATAAAAAGGTAATAAGTTTAGTGAAACCAGGAAGAGAAAGAACATAGAACGAAAACAAGACACATGTATTAACTTGCATTTAATTTTTGTTAAAATGAGAAGTTGATGTTGACATTGATAATATTAAAGACAGTACATGACTGGTTTTATACTTCACCAGAGCTAGTAGGCTTAATCCTCAGGCTAGCAGGTACCAGGCAGACTTTTCATGCACTAATAATAAATACAGTTTTGCTTTATAATGAGACTTTCTTTCTTCATAAACGCTGATAGCCATTTGTAGGAAGGATATAGCTGAGCATATGGTGGTATTTGGGATTTCTGTTTAATTCTAAAGATGATGGATCAGGGTTTTTTTTGGTTTGTTTTTTTGCCAAGGTATTGTCTGTTGGTTAAGTTTTTAGCTTCTTAACAAGAAACTGGAAGTTCTTCTTCGAGTGATTGCTCATATCCATTCCAGTTAGGTGTGTGCGCGCCGCGTGCACGTTCGTCGGAAGACTTTTACCCTAGCAACCCCAGTGGGTCGGCTGAGCGCCCCCTGGAGTGGCGCCATAACGGCACTGCATATATACCTCAGCCGACCCACCCGACCCTCAGTTCCTTCTTACTGCCCGTGTCGGTTGTTGGAACAGTGGAGTGCAGCTTGCCTGACCTCCGCTTCCCTAGCTTCCTCATAGTTCTTCTCTGTAAAAATTTGTACATAGTTGATAGCTTAGCTTAGGTTTTCTTGTTTTTGATAGTTTATTCAGTTTAGTGTTAGATAGTTAGCGGGTTCGGGGATTAGCCCCACCCGCACCCGGGACCGGAGTGTATGCCCGGCTCCCCGGGTTTCAAGCCGTGGTCGGCCTGCCGCAGGCCTGTGCCTGCAGGAGATCCTCATAGCTCCTGTTTGAAGTGCTTAGGAGAGTCGCACTTATCTACTAAGTGCCCAATTTGCAAGGCTTTCAAGCCTCGCACAAAGAGGGAAAGAGACATTAGGCTTAAACAGCTCCTAATGGAGACAGCCTTAACCCCTCCGGCCATGGCACCGCCCGCTGTCCCTCTAGACTCTCGCAGCGCCGCCACGGCGCCGGGCCACACTGCTGTGCCACCGAAAGCGCCATCGGCACTGAAACCTGCCCAAAGACGCTCGCTCTCGCCAAAGGCGAAGAAGGGGAAGGCCGCTGCCTCTTCGGCACCGCCTGCTCCGAAGCACCAGAGTGCGCCCCGTCCGGACCGCCCGGCACCGAAACCTGCCGCGGCACCGGTTCCTCTGCCGCAGACGCTTCTGCCGGCACCGGCAACTCCGGCCCCTCAGAGGCCGTCGAGCCCGGCACCTGTGACCTCCCCGGCTCCGGCCGCGGTAGAGATGCCACTGCCGTCGACTCCGGAGACCTTCGAGGCGGCGCGGGACCTCATCGCATTGACAGACCCGGCTGTGCCACTGCCCCCGGCGCCGCCGGTGCGGGCGCCCCGTTCCATGGGCAAGCCGTCAATGCTTAAGCCGCCTGCCGGCACCGACTCTGACCGGCACCGATCCCGTTCCCGCTCTCGCCACCGATCACGCTCTCGACGCCGATCTCGATCTGGGCGCCGATCGCAACGCCGCTCGCAGTCCCGGCATCGCTCAACTACGCGGCACCGGTCAGACTCGTGGCACCAATCATTCTCCCGCTCTCCGACTCGTCATTCCCGGCACCGTTCAGGATCTCGGTACCGCTATGACCGCCGCTACTTGCGGAGTCGCTCCCGGCACCGAACATGGAGATCCAGGTCGACCTCCCGGCACCGCGTCGGTGGGAGGTCCCATTCTCGCTCTCGCTATCGGGATGCCTCCCGGCACCGGTCACCGCAGAGGCGGGAAATGCGATCCGTGGGCACTTCGGCGCAAGGGTTATCTGCTCCACCCTGGCCCTCTCGACACGCCTCGGCCTCTTCGCACGCCGACAGCTACTACGTCGACGACCATGACCCTCAGGTTCCTTTGGGAGTTTTTCACCAGTCCTATTACGCGAACCAGGACCCTCATCAGTGGGGTTATTGGACCCCTTGGGCCTACCACCAAGCCCAAGGTGCTCCTCTGCCTACCACGCGTACCGTACCACACGAGTCACGCATCCCGGAGGCTACTGTAAGCCGCCCCCCGGTTGACACTGAGGTACCATCGGGCGCAGAGGAAGGTATTCAGCCTTCCCAGGAACCTCTGGAGCAGGAAGCTTCACAGGTCCCAGACGCTGAATGGGACACCATCATGCCCGGAGTTTCTTCTTCCTCCTCTTCCCCGGATGAGGCGGTGGCGGGGTCGTCGTCGGCAGGTCCCCCGCCAATTGACTTACGGGCGCACCAAGAGCTCCTTCGCAGGGTGGCACTGCGAATGGACCTACAGGCTGAGGAGGTATCGGAAGTGGACGATCCGATAGTGACCATTTTGTCAGCGGACGCCCCAACCCGCATAGCCCTCCCCTTCATTAAGACTATCCAGGCAAATGCTGATACTTTATGGCAGACTCCGTCCTCTATTGCGCCCACAGCCCGAGGGGTGGAACGCAAGTACATGGTCCCTTCCAAGGGATATGAGCATTTGTATATACACCCTGTCCCCTCGTCGTTGGTGGTCCAGTCTGTCAAAGATAAAGAGCGACACGGCCAGCAAGGCCCGGCTCCTAAATCAAAGGAAGCCAGGCGCATGGACTTGCTTGGTCGCAAGGTTTACTCTGTCGGTGCCCTGCAGATCTGAGTGGCTAACCAGCAGGCCTTGCTAAGCCGTTACGGACATGATACTTGGGCTGAGGTAGAGAAGTACAAAGAGCTCCTACCTCAGGACTCACGACAGGAGTTTGCGGCCTTCGTAGAGGAAGGTAAAAAGGTAGCGCGTACCTCGTTACAAGCCTCCTTGGACGCAGCTGACTCCGGGGCACGTACTATAGCCTCGGGCGTTACCATGCGCTGGATCTCTTGGCTCCAGAGTTCGACGCTTCCCCCTGAAGTACAGTACACGATTCAGGACCTTCCTTTTGACTCCAAGGCTCTGTTCTCCGAAAAGACGGACTCTAGGCTCCAGAACTTAAAGGACAGTAGAGTCATTGTCCGTACTTTGGGGATGCATACCCCAGCTACCCAGAGGCGTCCGTTCCGCCCCCAGTTTAACCGGCCTTACTATATGCCCCGCTACAGGCAGGACTCTGGTCGGCGACGGGGTCGCGGGGGACGTAGACGACAGCCTGGCAACCAGCCGTCCCAAGGGCGAACCCCCTCTAAACCACCGGGGCCTAAGCCATCCTTTTGAAGATGCGCCCGGGGACGGCATACCAGATCTTTCTCCAGATCCCTCCCTGCCTTTTTCCAACCGCCTTTCCTATTTCCTCCCAGCGTGGGCCTGGCTGACCACCGATGCCTGGGTCCTACGCACCGTGGAACGTGGTTACCAACTACAATTCGTTTCACCCCCACCTTCCCACCCTCCTTCCCGGTCCCTCTTCAGGGACCCCTCTCACGAGCAACTCCTCTTACAGGAGGTGCATTCGCTCCTGGCCATCGGAGCGGTCGAGAAGGTTCCGGACAAAGAACGTGGCAAGGGGTTTTATTCCCGTTATTTTTTGATCCCCAAGTCCAAAGGGGGGCTCCGACCCATCCTCGACCTGCGGGACCTCAACACATACATGCTAAAGTTGAAGTTCCGCATGGTATCCCTCGGGACGATTATCCCTACTTTGTATCCGGGAGACTGGTATGCCACCCTCGATATGAAGGACGCTTATTTTCATATCGCCATCTTCCCACCGCACAGATGCTTCCTCCGCTTCACAATCGCTCACCTGCACTTCCAGTTTGCGGTCCTCCCCTTCGGCCTATCCACGGCCCCAAGGGTGTTCACAAAGTGCATGGCCGTTGTCGCCGCCCACCTCCGTCGGTGCGGCATCTCCGTTTTTCCCTACCTGGATGACTGGCTCATCAGGGGGGAATCGCAGGCCACGGTCCAGCATCATGTCGCAGAGATCAAAGACTTATTCACGCGTCTGGGCCTAGTTCTCAACATAGAGAAGTCCACCTTAGTACCAACTCAGAGGTTGGACTTTATTGGCGCGACCCTGGACTCATCTCTAGCCAAAGCCTACCTTCCGCAGCTACGGTTCCAGGCCCTTACGCAGCTAATCCGCGCCCTTCAGGCCTCTCGTATGACTTCGGCCCGTGCTTGTCTCCGCCTCCTCGGTCATATGGTGGCTTGCACGCACGTCACTCGATTTGCCAGGCTCCGCCTCCGCCCACTTCAGCTGTGGCTCCACTCCAGATACCGCCCGCACAGGGACCCTCTGGATACCCTACTCACCATTCCAGCGGGTGTCCTTCAATCCCTGGATTGGTGGCTGACCCCTTCCCACGTATGCGCGGGGGTCCCATTCCAGGCTCCTCAGCCTTCCCTTTCCCTGACAACGGATGCCTCGTCCCTCAGATGGGGAGCCCATCTCGGCGCTCTTCGTACTCAAGGCCTTTGGTTGCTGCAGGAATTGAATATGCACATCAATGTCAGGGAGCTCCGGGCAGTGCGCCTGGCATGCCAGGCGTTCCGAACTCGCCTCCACGGCCGTTGTGTCTCAGTCTTTACAGACAACACAACGGCCATGTACTATATCAACAAGCAAGGCGGGACCCGCTCTTCCCCCCTCTGCCACGAGGCGATGCTACTGTGGGAATTCTGCATAGCCCACTTGATACATCTAGTGGTGTCGTTCCTTCCCGGCGTCAAGAACACCATCGCGGATCGCCTGAGCAGGTCCTTTCTCTGCCACGAGTGGTCGCTGAGAGCAGACATCGCTCATGCCATTTTCCAACAGTGGGGATTTCCCCATGTAGACTGTTTGCATCCCGATCGAACCGCAAATACCAGGAGTTTTGCTCCTTTCAAGGCCTGGCACTGGGCTCTCTGTCGGACGCGTTTCTCCTTCCATGGACTCGTCATCTGTTCTACACCTTTCCTCCGTTTCCCCTCATACACAAGGTCCTGCTGAAGCTCCGACGGGCCAAGGCACGTCTCATCTTAATTGCGCCAGCGTGGCCCAGGCAACACTGGTTCACCACGCTGCTCCGTCTGTCGGTAGCCAGCCCACTTCCTCTTCACCCGGATCTTATAACACAAGATCACGGCACTCTCCGTCACCCAGACCTGCCGGCCCTCCACCTCACGGCGTGGCTCCTGAGTGGCTAGACCAGTCGGAATTGCGCTGCTCTGCTCTCGTGCAGCACGTTTTATTGAGCAGCAGAAAGCCTTCCACTCGATCTACCTACGTGGCCAAGTGGAAGCGCTTCGCTTGCTGGGCTCAAGCGCGCGACGCTATTCCTTCCGATCTTCCGCTTCCAATGGTCCTTGACTATCTCTGGTCGCTAAAACAGCAAGGGCTTGCACTGTCCTCTATCAAGGTGCACTTAGCGGCTATCTCCGCTTTCCACCCCGGTGAGGGAGGGTATATGCTGTTCTCTCACCCGCTGACTACTCGTTTCAGAAAGGGCCTTGATCGTCTCTACCCCCAGGTGCGCCACCCGATTCCCACCTGGGACCTCAATCTCATCCTCAGCAGGCTCATGTCCCCACCATTTGAGCCACTGGCCACCTGTTCCTTGCTGTACCTGTCATGGAAGACGGTTTTTCTAGTGGCTATCACATCAGCCAGACGGGTCTCGGAGCTCAAAGCGCTCGTGGTGGACCCACCACCGTACATCGTTTTTCATAAGGACAAGGTACAGCTACGTCCACATCCGGCATTTCTCCCGAAGGTAGTGTCCGCGTTCCACAATAACCAGGACATCTTCCTTCCAGTTTTCTTTCCAAAGCCTCACGCATCCTCGCGAGAGCAACGACTTCACTCCCTTGATGTTCGCAGGGCATTGGCTTTCTATGTTGATCGGACAAGACCGTTCTGCAAATCCCCGCAACTGTTTGTGGCAATTGCTGACCGGATGCGAGGTCTTCCTGTCTCGTCGCAGCGAATCTCCTCATGGCTCACAGAGTGCATACGCACCTGTTATAACTTGGCTAATGTCCCTTTGGGCCATCTCACCGCCCACTCTACCAGGGCCCAGGCGTCCTCCGCTGCCTTTCTGGCGCAAGTACCAATACAAGAGATATGCCGAGCAGTGACCTGGTCGTCCGTCCATACTTTCGCCTCGCACTATGCCCTGGTCCAACAGTCGAGAGATGACGCAGCCTTTGGCTCTGCGGTCCTGCATATCGCCACGTCTCACTCTGACCCCACCGCCTAGGTAAGGCTTGGGATTCACCTAACTGGAATGGATATGAGTAATCACTCGAAGAAGAAAAAACGGTTACTTACCTTTGTAACTGTTGTTCTTCGAGATGTGTTGCTCATATCCATTCCACACCCACCCTCCTTCCCCACTGTCGGAGTAGCCGGCAAGAAGGAACTGAGGGTCGGGTGGGTCGGCTGAGGTATATATGCAGTGCCGTTATGGCGCCACTCCAGGGGGCGCTCAGCCGACCCACTGGGGTTGCTAGGGTAAAAGTCTTCCGACGAACGTGCACGCGGCGCGCACACACCTAACTGGAATGGATATGAGCAACACATCTCGAAGAACAACAGTTACAAAGGTAAGTAACCGTTTTTAGCTTCTTAACAAGAAACTGGAAGTTTTTAGGCATGAGGCCAGTAACCTGAGATGTGTTCAGTGGATTTATGTCCGAGTTGGCAGAGAAGTTGTAAAAATGTATTGCTAATCAATAGGGAGACAAGATAGCTATTTAATTGTTGTCATTTAAGGGACGATTTATTTAATTTTGGAGTTGTCTTATGTCTTTTCGTTTTTCACATGCTATGAGTGCAACTGGTATAGATACGGTACATTAGTAAAATTAATTTTTACCAGTGTCTTTCCAGTTTGAACATAGGCTGTTCCTATGAACAGTTGAGTTGGTCCTAGTTCTTGCAAATTAATAATAGGTCATAAACGCCATCATTTGTTTCATTATTGTAATGTATTTCTTTAGATTCCTCTCCTTCTCTAGTACATAGCCACCATTGCAAAACTTTTCCACCAGTTGTAAAGACAGATGAGTAACCTCTTCCCAAAGAACCAGACCACTGCTGTTCAAGTAGGCTAGTAAATTAAAACATTTTCAGTTGATGAATTTCCCAGGAAACAGGGTGTATGGGGACTGCTAGTTTTGTGGTATTTTGATTCATGAAAATGTAGAGGTTTTTTTTATATATCAGAGGGTTTTGCTATTGATGGGGATTTTAGGTTGCTTCTAAAACATACAAATATCAATTATCAGTGTCTCCAAACTTAGGCAATTTTCAGACTATTCTCACTGTACTTTTATGGGTGCCCAAGATAGTGGCAAACATCACTGCTGCTGTTCCCATAGCCTACCTTCCCCAACAGGCTCTAGCTTCCCTTACCTATTGAACTTCCCTTCAAGCAGAATCGTTTCTCCCTTACCAATTTTTTTTTTTGGGGAATATGTGGGGGCAGACAGGCTGTAAGTTTTTTCCAAAGGTTTCTTGAAGATTTAAAAACCCTTCTTGTCAGTCTTCAATACTCAAACCAAAAAGAATCTCATATAATACTACAAAATCTGGCAGTTGACATATGTACAGGGTCGGCTCCAGCGGTTTTGCCGCCCCAAGCAGCCCCCCCCCCCCCCAAAAAGCCGCAATCGCAATTCAGTGGGAGGTCCTTTGCTCCAACTGGGAGTGAGGGACCCTCTGCTGAATTGCCACCAAATAGCTGGACATGCTGCCCCTCTCCATTGTGGCCGCCCCAAGCACCTGCTTGCTAAGCTGGTGCCTGGAGCCAGCCCTGCATATGTATGTTGACTGTGCTTTTCCAATAAGAATATTGTAATTGAATACTGCTACAGGGAGGCCATTTCAGAAGTTCAAAATTTGCCCATTCTTGATATGATGATTAATGTCTCACTTGTAATGCAGAATGAGATGAAAAAGTAGTTTCTTTTGCTCTGTGAATTGAATTTTTGGGTAGTGTGACACAGTATCAAAGGAGGGTCCTTGGCACTCAAAGTACAAACCTAGGATCCTGCAGATGCTGTTTAGTTAGCTATCTTTCTGACTGTTGGACGGCTTAATCTGTTTTATTGCTAGCAAGTAGGGGTAGTTAAAAGTGTGATCATTTTTGTCAAATTTGGTTGCTTCTAAGGTTTTGTGATGCACAGTGACTAAGGGAATAGATGCCTGAGAATTTTTTAAATACATAAATAATCCTATTTGACTTGGAACTATTATGGGTGGTAAATCTTTTGGGTCATAAATGTTTTATCCCTGAGTATGGAGATGGGGGTCTGTGTCTTGCCTATGAAAATGAACTTGTAGTCTTTCTTGATTACTGTTTAAGGCTTGGTGAAAGACGTTTAGAGGTAGTCATCAGTAAACAGACACAACACAACAAAGAATAAACTGCCGCTGGCCCATGCCAGCCGGCTCAGGGGGCTCAGGCTGCAGGGCTGTTTCATTGCTGTGTAGACTTCTGGGGTTGGGTCGGAGCCCAGGTTCTAGCTCTCTTTTGGGTAAGAGGGTCCTAGAGTTTAGTCTCCAGCCTGAGCCTGGAAGTCTACATAGCAATGAAACAGCCCCTCAGCCTGATCCCTGTGAGCCCAAGTCAACTGGCATGGCCCAGCTGCAGGTTTTTTTCTTTGCTGTCTAGACATGCCCTTATAGTGATGCTTGGAATAGAAGGTTTCAGAAATGTCATGTTGTAAATGTATTGAATTTCCTGTAAAACTTGTATTCAAATGATAATGTTATGCCTTGTTAGAGTTAATAATATTTGTATTATGATAACTCCTGAAAGCCCCAATCAAGATCAGGGCACAGTTGTGATGGACACTGTACAAATGCATACAGAGAGACAAGCAGTGCCCAGAAGAGCTTACAATCTGAAGACTGTACACTGTGTTGGTGAACTAGCCTTCCATCTTTTAGCAGCCTAACTTCAAATACTGGATTAGGGAAAAATCTGAAAATGAGATTGGTCCTGAGTTAGCTACTATTTGTACACATCACAAACCCACTATGCAATTTGGCACAGTTGGAAGTTTATCCACAAAATAGAGCCAGAACAGTTTTTGATACTTCATTAATTTTGCAAATGATCATGATTGAAATTTGAATTACAGAGATGAAAGTTGGAGCTAGCCAAATTCCAACTGGAAATGAGATGCAGATGTTTAATAGTTAGGGTAATTAACCATTGGAACATCTCCAGGTTTGATTAAAAAAAATAGTTGATTTAAAAAAAATTTAAAAGTGGATTTTTTTATTTAAATAGAAATTTTTGATTTAAATCAATGTTTTTATTTAAATTAAATACTAGTTTACTTTTTAAATAAATAAACCTGTTTAAAATTAAATTTCAAATTGACAACCTACACTAAGGCCTAAATTTATTGTAATATATTAAAGTAATTTAAATTGAATACAAAAAATATTTAGCAATTGATATTTGCTGCCAGTTTTTAGAGAAAGTCAAACCACTCAACTGGAGGAAGCCACTGGCTAAGCAGCTACAACTAGAGTTTAAGTGCCGTATCCTCTTTTGCAAGTGCAAAGAGTGCTTTCCTTATTTCAGTTCATTCAGATAGTTCAGTTTAATGACTAGTTCATTCAAAGTTAAGAGACCAGTTGGGATTTGGAAAAAAGCAGGAAAGCTTGTTTTCTCTCTTCCAGTGCATGAATAAAAAATAGGTTTGAGGATGAGATCTACTAGTTCTAAAATCTTGAAACACGGGGACCAGAAACATTCAGGTCAGTTTACTAGCTTTAGATAGTACTTCCTTAATTTAATAAATCAGTTAGTTTTAAATGCAAAATAAATTTTTATATTGTTTTTATGTCTCCAGCACATTTAAAATAGTTTTATTTAATAGAAAAAATTAAAATGCTGTTCTTATGCATTTTTAATTGATTTGAATTTCCATCCAAATAGAGCTTGACACAAATCACAAGTAAAAAAGTAATCATTTAGTAAATAAGAAATGCATCATTCACCATTTTCTGACATAATAAAAATGTAAAAATTAAAAATCTGAAGAAGTGTAAGTTAAGGTATATAATTGCTTAATTGTGTATAGATGTAATGTATCCTCCTGATTAGTAAAAAGCACCACATTTAGTGTAAAGGCAATATTTAGCTGAAAATCAACATATTGTAGTTGTAACCAACAATGAAACTCAGTCTTTCCTTAAAAAAATAACTAAAATGTACAAAAGTACAAATTTAATTAAATTTAATTACTTCAATTATTTAAATCAAAATTTCCAGCTTGCTGAGTTAAATCATGATTAAAGTCAATGATTTAATTTGCTTTGATTTAAATCAGTCCACACTGGAACAAACTTATCAAGGATTGTGGTGGATTCACCATTACTGGCATTTATTAAATCATGTTTGGATATTTTCCCTAAAATAAATGCTCTAGTTCAAACAGAAATTAATTCAGGGAAGTCTATGGCTTGTGTTATACAGGTCATACTAGATGATCACAGTGGGCTCTTCTGGCCGTATAGCCAATGAATCATCTGTGAAAGCTGTGTGGAAAAACTCGCTAAGTGTCTTCATGCGCTATGCGTGCTCAAGACAGTACATTTAGTCCATCACCTTATATGAGTCCTAAATTTACTCAGAAGTTTAAAAATGGCAAAATTCTATTCAGGCCCATCACCGTGGCATGTATGCATCTTCCAGAATTGCGTCAAGAAATGTAATTAGCATGTCACTTGTGTTCTTTCTCCCCAGCTTTCAGCTTTCCCAGGGGAAAGCTATGTGAGAATTACTCTTTAAGACTGAGGTCTGGTCTACACTGGATGGGGGATTGATCTAAGTTACGGAACTTCAGCTACTTAGGTCGACTTACCACTCCCCTGTCGACTCTGCCTGCACCTCTCGTGGCGGTGGAGTACAGGAGTCAACGGGAGAGCGCTTGGGGGTCGATTTATCTAGACATGATAAATGGATCCCCGCCCGCCAATCTGGCGGGTACTGTAGACCTACCCTGAGTGTGTGGGGGTTTTTTTCCCCAGAGGAAGTGTATGGAAATATACAAAATGTACTATGTAGTTTGCCAGTGGCATATGAATTGAAACATATATAATCAGCATTTGATTAAACCTCAAACTATGATTTGAAGACTTCAGCAACTCAGCCAGAGGCTAGGAGTCTATTACAGGAGTGGGTAGGTGAGGTTCTGTACCCTGCAATGTGTAGGAGTTCAGACTAGATGATCATGATGGAGCCCTTCTGACCTGAAAGTCAATGAGCCTGAGGCATAGAAATCCCCATAGAAGCTAAAGGTGGCCTTTGAACAGAAAGAAAATATTTTATTTGTGCTGCTTTAGGATTGAGGACTATGTATGTTGTCACTTCAGACCTAAATTATGCAGTAGGGAACTCAGAATTATGCAATACTGTGTTCTTTCTCTCTTCCTGCTACTCCCAGAAGTCCTTAACTCATCATTCCGTTGCAGTCCAGTCCAGTATCCCTTACGGTATTTGTTTGAGAATTTGGAGAGAAAGAGATCAAACGAATGCCAGTGTGCTGCAGATTTATGTACTGACATACTGCAGAACTCTATTGTGGAACATGTGTGGTGTGTGTTTTTTTTTTTAAATGGTGGGGGAGTGGGAGATTTTGACAGCTGAGTCAAGGATAGTTTATTTTTTTGAAACCCACGAATGTTCGGGACAGCCTTTCTGTATGCAGGAGATAGGTGTGGCTTTTCATACTGGAGAAGAAATACATCTTTCTCTTTCTTTTTTTTTTGGGGGGGGGGCAGGGATAGAAGTCCCCTCATCTGTAAAATGGGATAATAGTCCTGCCCTACCTCCCTAAGGTCTGGTCTACACTGGGGGGGGGTGTCGAACTAAGGTACGCAAGTTCAGCTACGCTATTCGCGTAGCTGAACTCGAACTACCTTAGTTCGAACTACTCACCCGTCCAGACGCCGCGGGATCGAAGTCCGCGGCTCCCCCGTCGGGACGCGGTGGCGGAGTTCCGGAGTCAACGGGAGCGCGTTCGGAGTTCGATATATCGCGTCTCATCTAGACGCGATATATCGAACTCCGAGAAGTCGAACGCTACCCGCCGACCCGGGCGGGTAGTATAGACGTAGCCTAAGTTGTGAAAACAAATCCAGAAATAGTCAAGAGGCATACTATAGTGATGTGGTCCATATAAGTACCAAGACAGATACTACAACTTGCGCCATGGGATCTACTATCCTCTCCCCATACAAAACAAGTAATAGGTGAGGATTTGACCCACTAAAATTGTTTTCTTTTGAAGATTTTAGTTGGTCCTTCAACATTACATAATTGTATTTTTTCTGACTGAAAATGGCAGTTAAGAAGATACTCCTTATTAAAATTCTTCAGGCATTTAAGAGATCCACTTATAGGAAGGATCTGAAAGGCTTAACTGTTTGTTTATTCTATAATTTTTCTAAAATATTGATTTCTGAATTGCAAATGCTGAATTAAAGTACTTTGATAAATCCTATTTTAATTGCATTTCAATCCAAGTGTGACCCTTAGTTGCTGATCTTACCGGACATTTGATTGGAATGATTTTTTTTTCTTACAAATATAAATATGCTTTTTCCCCAGAATCAACGAATCCCATCTGACATGGTATTTCTCAGAACTTCAGAGAAAACTGGTATGTTTAGATACTTTAATCTTATTGGTTATGTTGGAGCTTTGTGGATACAGGGAATTTTTTGTTTGTGTGCTTGGTGTTTTGATTTAGAATGGTTATAAAGGTCTATGGTAGCAGATGGACCATTGATAATACAGTGTATAAGCATCATTTTGTGAGCTGTGAGACATTTATGGACCATAACAAATCTGAGCAGATCAGGAATCCATATTATAAACTACAGTGCATGACACTTCTAAAATATGCTCCCTTGACTGAATGTGTTGATTTATTATACATACATCTCTTTATCTAGTACTCAAATACTTAACCCAGGTATTGAAGCAAAGGCAGACTGAGACTATTTTGTGTATTTGGATTAAAGATATGAATAACTGTTTGGTAGAATATGACAGTATGTATAAGGTATATATTTTATGACCTTTTATCTGTATATATTGCAAGTAAAATGGAAATAAGTACAGTTGCATGTTTTTTACTAAATCATTACCAGTTTACTGATGTAATTGCATTCTATTCAATATGTAACAGTAATATGTGATTCTAATGGTTTATATAATTTTTAGAATTGACTTCTAAATGAAGATTTAGGAAGGCTGTGAACAGCTTACTTAGAACAGTTACTGCTACTTAGCACTTACTGTATAGAATCTCTTATACTGTGCTAACATTAATTTGCTGTGATTAGAGCTGTGCGGGAACTGGCATTTCTACTTTGTGGGCAACTCCATGATTTGAAAATTGGTTTTGTTCCAAATCAGAATAAAAAGAGAGAATTTTAAAACTTCCTGCTAAATGAATTTCTGGAAAAAAAATTGTTTTCACTGAATCAAAATGTTTTGCTTCTGTTTCAACATTTAAAATTCTTATACTATTACAAAATTTTGAAAGAAAGTCAAAATGTTTCATTTAAAAATGTTGAAGTGGAACGTTGTAATCTTATTAATACGTTTTCTGGAATGATTTTTTTTTTAAATTCACACAATTGCCACAAGAAGTTTTGGTTTCGATAAAATAGCAATTTCCAGTAGAAAAATTTAAAATTTACCAGCTGTAGTTCTGACAACATAACTGTGAAAGAAATAAGTAGTATTTATCCCCATTTTAAGAAGGAAGTCTATTTCAGAGCTTAACTATCCTTATAGTTAAAAAGCTTTTCCTATTATCTAACCTAAATCTCTCTTGCTTCAGATTGAACCAGTAATTTCTTGTTTTACCTTTACTGGACATGGAGAACAATTGAACACTGTCCTCTTTATAGCAGCCCTTAATATATTTGAAGATGGGTATCAGGTCCCCCATCAGTCTTCTTTTCTCAAGACTAAACACGCTCAGTTTTTTAAACCTTTCCTCATAGGTCAGGTTTTCTAATGGTTTCCTCTGGGTTCTTCCAGTTTGTCCACATCTTTCCTAAAGCATGGTGCCCAGAATTGCATGCAGTACTCCCGCTGAGGCCTCACCCATGCTGAGTAGACTGGGACAGTTACTTCCTATGTCTTACATACAACACTCCTGTTAATACTCCCAGAATGATATTAGTCTTTTTTACAATTGCATCACACTGTTGACCCCTATTCAATTTGTGATCCTCTATAATCCCCGGAATCTTTACAGCAGTGCTACTCATCCCTCGCCAGTTATTCCCCATTTTATAGCTGTGCATTTGATTTTTTCTTCCTAAGAGAAATACTTTACACTTGTCTTCATTGAATGTTATCGGTTGATTTCAGACCAATTCTCCAATTTGTCAAGGTCATTTTGAATTCTAAACCCGTCCTGCAAAGTGCTTCCAATCCCTCACAGCTTGGTATTTACAAATTCTATAACCATACTCTCCACTCTGTTATCATAATCATTAATGGCAATATTGAATATTATTGGACCCAGGACTGACCCCTGCGGGGCTCCACTAGATAAGCCCTCCTGGTTTGACACAAACCATGGGTTGCTATCCTAAGTATGGTCTTTCAACCAGTTGTGCATCTACCTGACAGTAATTTCACCTAAATGACAGTTCCCTGGTTTGTTTATGAAAATATCATTGGGGGGGACTGTCAAAAACTTTACTAAAATCAAGATGTATTATGTCTGCTGTTTCTCCTTACCAACTAGGCCAGTAATCCTGTCAAAGAAGGAAATTAGGTTGGTTTGGCATGATTAGTTCTTGAGAAATCCATGCCGGCTATTCCTTATAACCTTCTTATTCTCCAGGTGCTTACAAATTAATTGTTTAATAATTTGTTCCAGAAATCACAGTTTGCTTATTGGTCTTTCATTCCCTGGGTTCCCTTTGTTCCCCTTTTTCAAGATAGGTACTATGTTTGCCCTTCTGTCTGCTGGGACCTCATCCATCCTCAGAGTTCTTGAAGATAATTGCTTATGGTTCTAAGATTGCATCAGCTAGTTTCTTAAGTATCTTGGGATGAATTTCATCAGGGCCTGCCCACTTGAATACATGAAACTTACTTAAATATTCTTTAACTTGTTCTTTCCCTATTCAGACTTATGATTCTTTGCGCTTATTGTTACTATGAATTGTGTTGATTATCTGGTCACCATTAACCATAAGTGAAGACTACAGCAAAATAGGCATTAAACACTTGGCCTTTTTGATGTTGCCCATTATTAGTTCTCCTTCCTCACTAAATATAGGATCTACACTTTTAGTCTTTTTCTTGCTCCTAATGTATTTATAGAACCTCTTCTTCTTGCCTTTTATGTCCATGGGTAGGTGTAACTGTTTGTCTTAGCCTTTCTAATGTTGTCCTTACATGCTTGCGCTATTCTATTCCTTCCTTACAATTTTTCCATATTTCCACTTTTTGTAGGATTCCCTTTTGATTTTCAGGTAATTGAATTGCTCCTGGTGTAGTTATATTACCATTATATTCTTTCTATATTTCATTAAAGATGGCTGTTGTACCTTTAACATGTTTCTTTGAGAAACTGCCAGATTTCCTGAACTCCTTTTTCCTTTAGCTTTTCTTCCCATACATGCCTTCATTGCGTGCATTGGTGGTTGAAGTAAGTATATCAGTAAACCAGACACTATCTAGAGAAGAATGTATAGGTACTCCTAGATGTCTGTCCATCTTTATATTGGTGGAAGGATCTAGAAAACGTTTGCACGGGAGTGCCTTTCTCTACTGTTACCATCCATGACTCTCGTAACAGCATGAGTTAGGGAGCTCATGAGGACCATTTATAGACTCAAGGCCTCTGGTTTCATCTAGAGGCCCAACTATTACACTTAAACATTCTCAAGTTGAGAACAATTCTCAGGAGATCATCAATTCAGATCTTGACAGACAATACCATAGCCATGTTTACATCAGTATGAAGGAGTGAGATCTGTTCCCCTTTCTCTGGAAACTATGTAGCTGTGGAACTGATGTATGTCACAACATAAATCTAGTTGCTGTCCAGTTACAATACCTACTGCATGTTTTGGCTGATCATCTCAGGAGACAATTTGCAAGCAATCACAAACGATCAGTGAAGGATGCCGTCATTGAAGAAATATTTACCAGTTGGGGACAACTGTCCATTGGTGTCTTTGAAATGTCAAAGAAGAAATGGTTAAACTTCTGTTCCATGAGTGCAGGATACTGGACTACATGACCTCTCGAGGTCCCGTCCAGTCCTATGAGTCTGTGATTCCAGAGGGAGTTAGAATCAAGGGTCTCTAGAAGATGTGTTCCTGATCCCCTTGTCACCTGGTCTCATGTACACTTATCTTTAAATTCCTATAATCACAAGAGTAATCAGAAAGTTCAGACAGGTTTCAGCAAAGATGATAATGCTGGGTCTAGACTGGCCAAGGAAGTTCTGTTTTTTTGGACCTGAAGAACCTCTAAATTCACCTACTAGTCCAGCTGCTTCTCCAGCTGGACTAGATATTGCAGAAGAAACGCAAAATTATCTACATCCGACTTTCCTGTGTCATACACCATGGATGCTGGATGGTTGTTATTGTTACAGAGAAGTTGCTAATCATACATCCAAAATATCCATATAAATATCAGAAAGCACTCCACCAGTGCTACCAAGTGGAAAAAGGTTACAATCTGGGCTAATTTATATCTCAGTTGCAGATCCCAGACATGCTGTGGTTTGCCTATTATCATCTGGAATGGTCACGAGTCCACTTAGTAGCCATTTTAGCTTACCTCTTTCCAATTCAGGGTCTCTGTTTTCTCTCATTCCCCAGTAGCTGGATTGCTTATCAGGATATATCACCCCCATCAGACAACCTACACCTTCTTGGGATCTAAATATTTTTTGATTGCATTGATGGATCCCCTTTGAGCCAGTAGCCCTCTTTTTCACTGGTCCATTAAAACAGTGTTTTTGGTTACAATTAGATCTTCTAGAAGGCTGGGAAGTTCAGATCTTTGTGGCAGGGCCATCTTATAGTATATCCTACAAAGAGAGGGTAATGTTGAGAACTCATCACAAGTTCCTGTTCAGAATAGCTGCTGATTTCTAACTTAATCAGGTGATTCACCTCTCTGTTTCTTTTCCAGCCACACTGTAATAAAGGGGAAGCTAAGCCACAAGGTTTAGAGATGCATAGGCTGCTATCATTCTATCTAGACAGGAATGGACCATTCAGAGTATACCCTAGATTATTAGTAGTTTATGGAGAAAAGATGAAGCATCAACACATTTCTACCCAAAGTCTTTTTAAATGGATTGCTAACTGTATCGGACTATGTTAAGAATTAGCCAAGCTTAGACCCTCCAGGAAGAGTCACAGCCTGCTCCATGAGGGCTCAGGCAGCCTTGGTAGCTTAGAATCATAGAATATCAGAGGTTTGTGCCCATCATAGGGCAGCTATGTGGAGTTCAATACATACCTTCATTAAGCTTTATTCCATTGTAGTAGCATCATGGCCTGATGGTCATTTTGACAGTAAAGTCAGTATTTAGTTAGACTCTTTGCGCTCAGCTCTGTAAGACCAGATCACAGCTTGAGAGTCACCATCAGTGGAATTTATATGGACAAGCACTCAGAGAAGAAATAGTTATTTACTTTACAGTAATTTTGTTTCTTCAAGATGTTGTCCATAAACATTCCATGACACACCCACCATCCCCATTGTTAGAGTCTTAAAAACACCTGAATTCTGTATCAGTGAAGCAACTGAGGAGCTGTTGTGGTCCCCTTACCCTTTATGACCTCAGAGGCATGAGGACATTTTCAGGGCACGTGACCCCCAATCTCCCCAATGGATACTGCTGAAGAAAAAAATCCAAATTTGACTCCACAGGGAGCATATGCAGAGTCAGTGGAACAAGCAGGGACAACACATCTCAAAGAACCACAGTTACTGTAAAGTAAGTAACCATTTCCTCCTTGTCTTGTGCTCCAGTCACTAGACTACTGTCCCCTCTCCCAAATGTTGGTGGAGAACACTTTTCAAGAAAGAAAACAATTAACATCCATGTCACTGATCAGCAGGGCCGGCTCCAAATTTTTTGCCTCCCCAAGCAAAAAAATGTTTCCACGCCTCCTGGCCCCACCCCAACTCCGTCCCTTCCCCTCCCCATTCTAACCCCTTCCCCAAAGCCAGGGAGGGAGGGGGGAGAAGCGGAGCGGCAGCACGCTCGGGGGAGGAGGCGGAGGTTAGCTGGAGGGGGGGAGTGGTTCCTCTGCCCACCCACCCCCCGGGTTACTTCCTGCGGCCCTCCCCACACCCCCCACCGCTGCAGCTCACCTCCGCTCAGGGCTGGCTCCTGGCTTTTTGTGCCCCAAGCGCAAAAAAAAAAAAAAAAAAGTGAGCCGGAGTGCCGCCCCTTGGAAAGTGCTGCCCCAAGCACATGCTTGGAGCTCTGGTGCCTAGAGCCGGCCCTGCTGATCAGTATTCCTTAGCTTCATGAGCCCCCACACAATACCATTTTGACAAAACCATTCTTTTAATGCAATATGGTAAAGCAGTAAATTCACATGTAACTTCTCTAGTCAAGAATGAGCAGGTGCTGGCGATAATTTCGATAAGGTTGTTTACTAATTAAAAAGTGTTCAGTATAGTATAAGCAGAAGTGAGTTCAATAAAAATTCCAGTGAATTTCTTTATTGGAGGAAAATAAACTTAAAAAATTCCTATTACAGAATGAAAATTAAGTTATTGTTAATGTCATTTGGAGATAGATTTTTGTGTAAAAATGCAACAGATAAACCAGTTATATTGGTGTTACACTTTTAAAAAAAAATCTGAACTTCAAACATATGGCAGTAATTGCTTTTTGAATAAGGAATAAACACTTATAAATCTGTAATTGGTTTTCCTGCATGTTGGTGTTTTGAATGATTGATGGTTTAATTTATTGTTGGCACTTTAAATACTTTGTTAAAACATTTTAGTTTTAACATATTTTGATGTTTTATATGTAACTCATCTTATGTACTATAAAACAGTTTACTTTTTATAGCTTTGTAGTAGTTAGAACACCATAGTTAAGGCAAAGAGTTGGTGGACTCTTTTATATCTTCACAAAAATCTTCTTTTTGGGGCTAAAATGTTCATGTGTTTCTTTTCTCTATTTGTCCTAACTATATTTTTTGAAGGAAAACACTGTAGTATCCCTTATGTTTAAGAAATAAATAATAATAAATAAAGCAGTTTGAATTATAACTGTAATTTACAAAATAGAATCGTAAGCTATTCTGATTTTTTCATATATATGTGGTAACCTTGCAGAGATGGGTACCAGTGGAGTGTGCACTCCCCTGATCCTCTTTGTACAAGTAAATCCTAGGAAATCTAGCTTCTCTTAAGAGTTGTATAAAATAGAAGTTGCATTTTAAGTATAACAAATTAACAGATGGTTGTGATTCAGCTTAACAACATAAACTATCCTTTGGTGATTTTTATGCATAGCTATAACTCTTTGTGGGTCAGAACTAAAACAATTCATCTGATTTCTGATACCTAAGTGCCAAAAAAAAAAATTATGAAGAAAGTAAGTCCAGTGAATGGTTTCTCTGTCCACTTATTTTCTGACAGACTTTAAAGTTGTTTCTCTTCTCTCTAGTAACTGGAGACACACCAGATATTTGGTTCTGACTCTAGACTTGGGACTGCTCCATAGGAAGAGCAGCCAATTTTTTTTGCCTTGAAACCTGAACAGATCGTATGCTCCAGTTCTCCCTTTGTAGGAGATCCTTTCACAGGATATTTATGGCTTTTTTTAACTGAAATTCCTCAACTTTGTTAAGAATCTTCATTAGAGTTTCTGAGGAAAGTTTTTGTAGGGCAAAACCATATTCTTACCCACAACCATCTCAGAAATGGCAGGTGGACAGCAAGGGAAGCAGGAGAGCAAGATCTGTGCCCATATCTTGACCCTTCACCAAGCAATCTCCTGAAGGCAAGTGTGCAGTCAAGGTCCCAACTGGTTGAGAAGATTGTGGCAAAGCTTCTCTCTCAGCTGGGGTGTAAGACTGGTGAATAGTCTAATGAGAAGCTCAGTTTTCAGTCAGCATGTAGGCATGGTCTGTGCTGAGCCAATGGAGAAAGCTTCAGGAAAGCTCCCCTAACTGAGACTAGGCCAGGTACTCATGGTTTGGAACTGGGAAAAGTTGTTTCTCAATGCTCTTCCTCTCTCAAGCATGGAACTTCCATTCCCACAGCTTCCGGGGACCAGCAAGGAAACTTTGGAGGGAGTGCCCTGATGAATTTGTCTCCAACACAGGTCAAAACTGTGCAGGCCTACCAACCACCATTATGTGGCTTTCTAGTGAAAAATGGGAAAAGCCAACTGAAGCCTGTACCAAGGACTCCAACATCTCTGGAGAATTTTGGACAAAGCCCAGTGTCTTTATCTCTGAAAAATAGCAGAAAAGTGTCTGAAATGTCAAGTATCAACAGTTCCCTTTTCTATGCTAAAATCGTTGAGTTAGCTTTTGGGCAAGCAGGACTCCTCTGCAAATACGCTTTAGTGGGCTCACTTTCATATGAAGATTCTGCAAAAATTTCTGCTTCTCTTCCAATCTGCGATAGCACTGAACCATATAAAGATCTTGGCCCTAGAGCCTGTACTAACATTTCTGAATGAGTGAACCAAAGATTTTTCAGCTCCTACCCGAGGTCCAGAGAGGATGGTCATCACAATGGGTATCAGTCTACATGTGTGGGGAGCACATGGAGTGTCCACTGAGACCAAGTGGGTGTAGCACAAGTTGGAGACAGAGGACTGTAGCCAGGCTAAAGCTACAAACATCAGGGTAGTTGCTTTCAGTCACAGCAGATGAATCTTAAGAACAATTTTCTTGTTCTTATTAAAAATACCTTGCTGTAAGTAGTTGTGCAGAAAGGCATGATCTTGGGCTCTGCTCAGGGAAGTAACCATGATCACACCTCTATGTGCTAAAGGCAAAGAAAAGATAGACCTGAGTGAATGGAGTCTATACCAGTCAACCATTCGGAGCATTATAAATCAAGTGTAGAGCCCATTGCTTGCACCTGCTTTGAGCCAGGTCCAAATAGAAAACCAAAAGATGCTTTGCTAGGAGAAATTCCACAGTGAGGGCTGTTGCACTCTTTGTTAGCTGTGGCTCTATGGCCTCTCTTTTATCTTTCTTCCTACTTTACTGATAGTGAGGATGGTAAAGAAGATTGTAAAGCAATGGGCCACTGTTGTTGAGATAACTGCAGGTTCTGATTCTCAGATCTTATACAGCTGTAGCTAGATCTACTTTCAAACTGTCAACACAGAAAGGCATTCTGAGATGGCCTGGTGCTGTGACAAAATCTGGTGCTTTTCTATCTTAGGATTTGGTACTGATAACTGTCACTGTAATGTTTGTGCTGGTAAAACTATCAGCCTGGGAATCGAAAAGAAGGAGCTAGAATCACTCAGGTACTGAACCATCCCAGGATTTCTACAAGTTTTGGGAAAGTTTCCCAATATGGATGTCAAAAGAGCTGGTAGCTACTGTTTAGACAGGGCTAAGCTATTTAGAAAGTTGTACAGACTGTAGCCTTTGGAGGAAAATCTAAAATCTAACTAGGTTGATAAGACTATAGCTAGTCATGTTATGATGCTGTGCCTGAAAGTCTTAAAGCTCACTCTGTCAGGAGAGATTGTAGCTTCAGAAGCATTTATCCTCAGAGAACTTTTATCTGAAATCTACAAGGCTCTATTTCGAGTTCTGCACTTATATTTGTGAATTATTCTTTTGCCTTAATGTTTTGTTTTACTTGTTTTAGTCACTGTTGAACTAGCATGGCTACTTGGTCCACCTCCTAAGGGAGGTCGCTACTAGTGAGTCTGCCTTCCCATTGCTCTACTCCATTGTAAGAATGTAATGTTGAAAAAAGGGTTACTAATGGGGATAGTAATTCTCATTCTCTGAATGCATCCACAGAGCCACATTGACTCTCCCATCTAATTTGTTCTAAATAGAGCTTCTGGAGTTGGAAAGGAACTGAGGGATTGCTAGATGTGGTGTGTGGTATCTATACCATTGGTCCATGGACTGTAGAGCTGAAGAGAACTACATATGCCCCCCAACTGCTGTGAAAAATTCTGTAGCCTCATGATTCGTCATATAATCCCTACAGTGTGGTTCTGTGGAAGGAATACATTACAAAAATAAGAGCTAATCTTGGCTAGCACCTCCTGTTTTTCTCCCAGGGGTTCAACCTATTAGTCATAGATACGGATGCTTTTCTGATTCATTGAGAAGGTGAGCTGGTTTATATTGTTCTACCCTTTCCTGATATCCAGAAAAATCTGTGAAATTTGATAGGAGAGAGTGGAAATATTTTTGATGGCTATCTTCTGCTTCTATTGACCTTGGTTCTTGGATCTCTGGAGCCTAAGTGTTGAGCAGAATTGGCTGCCAATGATTTGTTCTCCATTTAGGACCAATTACCTTTGCACATACACAGTGACTCCGTGTCACATTCTGGGAGTGAAGGCCACTAGTTCCTAAAGGAAAGTTTCTTCTGTGGACTGGTGGATTGTCTATCAGAGAAGAAAGGATATCACAATGAAACCTACACCAAGAGCTGGAAATAGTGTAAAGTTTTGGTTCCAAAAAGAGTGTCCACAGATGGCAGTTCCATTAATTAGATACTCCTCTACCCCGATATAACGCATTGTATTGAACTTGCTTTGATCCGCTGATGTGTGCAGCTCCCTCCCACCCCCGGAGTTCTGCTTTACCGCGTTATATCCGAATTCATGTTATATCGGGTCACGTTATATCAGGGTAGAGGTGTACCTGAACTCATTTTGGAAGGTTTTGAGAAGTCTGAAGATTAAGATATTATGAGTTCACGTGTCTCTTATTATATCCATCAGGGGAGGAGTGTGTATCAGCTAAATAGATTAGATCCCTGGAATTTCAGTATGAAGCTTTTAAGTCTATGCTTCCTTATAAATGTTTTGTTCTACCCCATCAACACATGGTCATTTGAAACAGCAGGGTAAGCTCTCCTTCACCTGTTTTTGGGGAAAACAGTCTATTCAGTTGTCATTATCTCTGCTAGGAGGATTGTTGAATTATGTTATCCTTTATCCTAAAATGTATCCTTCTGTAAAATTGCCTATGAAATGTTTTTTTTATTTATTCCCTTTTTATTCCTAAAGTTAATTTGAATGTCATTTTAATGAGCCTTTTGTATTGCTGCCTTTTTCTCTAATCTGAGGACTTTACAGGATCTGAAGCCTCATGCTATGCATATCTGTAGAAATAAATTCTATTTGGATTACACTAAAAGTTGTTAACAAACAGCTGTTGATAAGTTTTCAGAGCCCTAACAAAGGTAAGAGTGTCTAAGACTGGAATTTCTAGCAAGGTTTTGTGATTTGAATTTGCCTAGAATATGAGAAACAGAGCAAGAGAGAATGGAGTATGAATCCTGCAGAACAAATAACAGGAAATTTGACTGATGGTTTCTCTAAGACCTAGTTTAAGCACAATTTTTTGTAGCAGTATATGTGTCAGTTGAAGGTGTAATTTTTTTTGAGCATAGTTATATGGCACAGCCTCGAGTGTGGATGCAGGTATACCAGAATAAATGTGCTTATACTGGTAGTTTATTCTCCTTCCCATATGGCCAAATTTATTCTGTCTGAATTATTGAATGATGGGATATGAGAAAGTTAATACAGAGGTAACTGTGAAAATAATTGAAACTATTAAAATAGAGTTTAGCCCAATTGTAAAAATTGTATCCAGTTTTTTTAAGTACTTGTGCACCAAGTTTTAGCCAGGAGGACATTGTAATTTGGTTGCAAAAAATAAATAGTGTTGAAAAATGTTTAGTAATGGAAACACTGACACAGCCTTATCTATAGTGGCACAAATGGCACTGTTTAAATAACACTTTTGGGCCTTAGTTACTGACTGTACTTAAGTCCCAATTTTTATTTTCTTTCCTAAGTGTGGTGCTATAAAAATGAAGTGTTAATTGTTTTTGTAAATTAAACAAGTGCCCACTGATTACTCTAGAAATTTTTAAGTAATGGCACAAATTCTGACCCTTGGAAAACAAATGTTTTCCTATAAGTGGGTAATTTACAATGCCACAAGCAGAGGAAAGAACACAAAAAAGCAAGAAACAAAATGAATACAGTAATGCAATGGTGTGCTTTTCTGTGCGGTAAAATAAGCAAGTACGTATGGAGAAAATTGTTTGAGTGTTATGGTGAATAATCAGAGATGTAATTACTGGAGCTATTAAATGGCAATTTCCAAGAGTTTTTGCAAAATGTGAATTCAAGTTGAAAGATATCACTGTTTGTATGGGGCTGTATCACTCCAACATAACAATAAGATACTCAATTACTTTATTGGTTTAAGTGAGGAAAGGCCAGATCTTGATCCAGCAATACAATATAAAGACTTGGGCTAGCCATCAGAGTACATACTTAATGGGTCGGGTAGAATTTTACTTGGATGGCTTGCCTGAGCTGCCATCCATGCCACTGGAGCCACATTGGTATTTTTAGCATATCTGCTCTAGCAGAACTATTCTGTCTACCCATGCTGGGAAGAACCCTCCCAGCTTCTGTTTAGATATACCCTTACTCTTAGGTTCTTTTTCCCCCCTCAGAGTCCCCCCTCTAGCTCCATACCACTAGCTATCCAGGCAGGGACTATTACCCATTTCTTCCATGTTTAGTTCTAGGGTTGCCAGGCGTCTGGTTTTTTATCAGAACAACCGGTCAAAAAGGGACCCTGGTGGCTCTGGTCAGCACCGCTGACTGGGCCCTTAGAAGTCTGGTCGGCGGCACAGCGGGACTAAGGCAGGCTCCCTGCGGCTCCCAAAAGCAGCAACATGTCCCTCTGGCCCCTGCACCCTGAACCCCTTCCTCCAGCCCAGAGCCTCCGCCCGGAGCCCCCACTCCCTCCTGCAGTCCAACTGTTCCCCCAGCCCCAAGCCCCCTCCTGCACTCTGAACACCTCGGACCTAGTCTGGAGCCCCCTCGTGCATCCCAAACCCCGTATCCTTGGCCCCAGCCACAGCCTGCAACCCTAGCTGGAACCCTGAACCTCCCACCCCAACCGCCTGCCCTAGCCCAGAGCCCCCTCCCACACTCCGAACCCCTCGGCTCCACCCCCAGCCCAGTGCCCCCTTCCGCACCCCAAACACCTCATCCCTGGACCCACCCCAGGGCCCAAACTCCCAGCTGGAGCCCTCATCCCCTCCCGCACCCCTGCACCAGCCTGGTAAAACTGAGCGAGGGTGTGGAAAAGCGAGCGATTGAGAGGGGGAATGGAGCAAGCAGGGGTGTGGCCTCAGGTGGAGCAGGGAATGGGGCAAGGGTGTTTGGTTTTCTGCAATCAGAGAGTTGGCATGGGGATATAGAACAGTTTTTCACTGCTGAGATGACCATCAGGAGCTTCTGAAGGTTTAATCCCTAATTCTAGGTGTCCTAGAGAATTGAATTGCATGCAGTATGTTAAAAAGGCTTTTCATGCTGCTATTTGATTCATTTTGTATTTGTATTACTCAGTCAATACTACAGATATGGTTTTTTAAAATGTTACTAATTCATACTAGAATAATAAATGTACTGCTCAACATTACAGTAGTAGTTGTGAAGCTGAGGTATTTATATCAATTTATCATAAAAATAAAACAGCATGCCATTCTTAGCAAGTATTCTATGTTACTGAGTAAAAATTACCAACCTGCAACTGTTTTTATGCAAGAATACAAGAGAGGTCATGAACATTAACATGCTATAGCAGGAAAGCAGAAACTCGCTACTAGTAAATAGTGTAGTACAGGTGACAATTAATGAATAATACTCATTTGTTCTGGGCAGCTAAAAATTAACTGAAGACTAACATTTATTTTCCTTTTGCACAAAGGCTTAATTTGTAACTTTGAATTTTTGTAATAAAACTGAAAAAGGTAGTATCACTTTGGAATTCAGTTGTGCAACTTTCATTGCCTATGTTTTTGTAAGACAGACTACTAGAGAATAATTAGGCTGTAACAGTTACTTTTTTCACATGTTCTGGAATTTTCTATTATATTTGGAAACAATGTATTATAAAACCTACCTGTCTTGAAACTAAAAAGCTTTGGAAATGTATTACTACAGAGAATGACAAATGACTAGAGTGAAATTTTGCGCATATAGCCAGATAAACTTTTATCTTCAAGGCATGAGTTACTGTCAACAATCTGTCCAACCCACTTTAATCTGTTCCCATACCTCAGTTTCCATTCCAGTTTTAACATTTGATTTAGCTTAAGCCAGAAATGTTTTGACACCTATGTGAAGCCACTGAATTGTATTGATTTTATGTGATCAGCCATTGTTTTAAGCAACATAAAATTCATAGTAATTTAATTTTGGTGTAGAAGAAAGAAACTTCTGCATGTATTACAGCAGCAGTAATAGAAAATAAACAACCTATTAACAAATAGATAATGAATACATTATTAAAAAAACATAGGCAGATTATTGAATCCCTAGCCTATTAGTTTTCTTTGTGTGCACCCTGGGTAGACTAGTACATTGAATTTAAGAGATGTTGCTATCCACCATTAAAGAGGTAAGCTTTCTTTTCATACCTTGCAATTAATACATTGACTGTTTCTATATGTCATCAAATAAACAGGAGACCATTCATTCTGTGCTTTATGTAGCAATGTGGCTGTCCATCTAGCCCAGTATCCTGTCTACCGACAGTGGCTAATGCCAGGTGCCCCAGAGGGAGTGAACCTAACAGGTAATGATCAAGTGATCTCTCTCCTGCCATCCATCTCCATCCTCTGGCAAACAGAGTCTAAGAACACCATTCCTTACCCATCCTGGCTAATAGCCATTAATGGACTTAACCTCCATGAATTTATCCAGTTCACTTTTAAACACTGTTATAGACCTAGCCTTCACAACCTCCTCAGGCAAGAAGTTTCACAAGTTGACTGTGCGCTGTGTGAAGAAGAACTTCCTTTTATTTGTTTTAAACCTGCTGCCTAGTAATTTCATTTAGTGACCCCTAGTTCTTGTATTACGGGAATAAGTAAATAACTTTTCCTTACCTACTTTCTCCATCACTCATGATTTTATATACCTCTATCATATCCCCCCTTAGTCTCCTCTTTTCCAAGCTGAAAAGTCCTAGCCTCTTTAATCTCTCCTCATATGGGACCCGTTCCAAATCCCTAATCATTTTAGTTGCAATTCTCTGAACCTTTTTCTAGTGCCAGTATATCTTTTTTGAGATGAGGAGACCACATCTGTACGCAGTATTCGAGATGTGGGCGTACCATCGATTTATATAAGGGCAATAATATATTCTCCTTCTTATTCTCTATCCCCTTTTTAATGATTCCTAACATCCTGTTTGCTTTTTTGACTGCCTCTGCACACTGCATGGACATCTTCAGAGAACTATCCACGATGACTCCAAGATCTTTTTCCTGACTCGTTGTAGCTAAATTAGCCTCCATCGTATTGTGTGTATAGTTGGGGTTATTTTTTCCACTGTGCATTACTTGAAATTTAGTGTGGATAAATGTAATTTGCCATTTTGTTGCCCAATTACTTAGTTTTGTGAGATCTTTTTGAAGTTCTTCACAGTCTGCTTTGGTCTTAACTAGCAAGAGCTGGGGAAAGAGCTGAGCTGAGGGCGGACTGGGATGGAGAACACATCTCTCTCCAGCTCTGTCTGTAAGAGAGGCCTGGCTGGCTATGGCCAAGGAAACCTTCAGTCTACTGCATGCCAGAGTCTCCCCGAGGGAAGGTAGGCCTGACACAGGACAATTGTTCGAATTGTCACCGGTGACTCAACTGCTAGTGTTGAGTAAGGGTTTATCTACAAAGTGCCAGCAAAGCACATTAGAGGGTGTGTGACTTGTAGTGCTGCATTTTAACTGCCCTCATGTAGACCCTGCTGGTGTGAACTAAAAGGTACCTAATTCACGTTCCTGTAGGCCTACAAGTTACTGCTATAATATGGTTGCCTACAAGACTATGTTCATGTGAACCAGGTACCTTTTTGGACTCTCCAGCAGAACAGTTCGCGCATAACACATTAGAGCTTTATAAACACCCCTCTGGCGTGCTTTGCCAGTGCCATGTAGACAACCCCACCCCGAGTCACACACTGTGGTTCAGCACCAGTGTCTAGTTAAGATTGGATCATGGGTGAGTGTAACCTGGCTAAACCTTAACCTAGACATGACTGAAGTGGTGGTGGTAGATTGGGGTTTGAAACAGGACTACATTAACATGAGCTAGGTACCTTTTAGAGCACACTAAGAGGGCTTATAAGGGACAGAGTGCAACACATTAGCATGCTTTGCCATGCCATGTAGATAAGCCCTCAAATACCTAATAAGTGCATAAATACGGATTTATGTACCTAACTTTAGGCATTCACATTAGGAAATTTTGGCCTAAACATTTGAGAGACATAAGGGCTTAACCCACCAGGAGCTTCTGACTTCCTGGGTCTCTGTCAAAGTGACCATCCCTTCTGCCAAGGAAGGTTTTATGTGGCTTACATGGGAGCTCAGGAGGCCCATTTTTGGCTTGGCTGAGGGAGTTACATGTGCTACATCTTCAGTGGCTGAGCACGATGACTTCATAGTGTACCTGCCATCTGCCTACTCAGGAAGAAATCCTGGGCGTCTAAGATAGGCTGGACTGAGCATGGGACCTGAATCCTAGCCTAAAAATTTCACTCACAGGTCTGAGTATTCTATTTGAAAATATTTTATTTTGTCAACAGATGAGAAACAATGAATTATATTTAATAAATAAAAGCTACTACAATCCTCTTTGTTTTCTGTCACATGTTAACCACTTTTTAGTTTGTGCCACCAGTCTGTGTCTACAAAGGGCAGATAGAGTGCAGCATGTGAGAGCTCTCTACAAATCACACCCTTACAGTGTGTTTTGCCAGCGCCATCTAGACAAGCTCTAAGTCTGTTGCAGATGGTGCCCATCCGGAAAAGGGAGACAGCTCTAAAAACCTTCTATTACCTTAGACCCAGCTGAGAGCCCTTTAGTGGTTTGTCTCAATCTTAGAAGCAATCTGGTCACACAGCCTTGACAAAGGGTGGGTACAAATTTTTGGAGAGTGTAAAATTTATGCTATGTTAACAAGATTTCACCCAGTTCATAATGTTATGGGTTGAGTTAAAACCTCATGGAGACCACTATATGTGAACACAGACTTCATTTAACATAACTGCAAGGATAAGCTCCCACCTAAGAGGGAAAAAAAAGTATGTGAATCCACCCAGAATCTTTTGGGGTGTGTGTGCGCGTAGACAAATACTGGGAGAGTATGCAGTTTGGTAGCCATGTTGGTCCCAGGTAGGTGAGGGTATATCTTTATTGGACCAACTTCTGTTGGTGAGAGAGAGGGAAGCTTTCAAGCTTATACAGATCTCCTCTTCAGGTCTGGGAAACTAACTCAGTGTCACTGCTAAATACAAGATTTGAACAGATTATCAGTCATAAGTAGTTAACACATATTTCAAGGTGAAGGTGAATCATCTCTCTCACCAACAGAAGTTGATCCAATAAAATATATTGACCTCACCCACCTTGTGTCTCTTAGAAACTGGGAGAGAGAGACATAGACAGCTGGAAGAGCAGCTGAAAGCATGGTGTCTGCTCCTAGAAGAAACCTGGGGAGAAGTTTTTGGGTCAGAGGTGCAAGCTAAAAAGAGTTTTCTTTGTGCTGTGAGCAAAAAAGCTGCGTGCTGCTCTTTGATTCATTCTGTGTTCAGAGACACAGGACTTTACATATTCCTTGTAAATAATAAACAAGATCGTATCAAAGAAATACCTGACTCTCACCAGTTTCTCCTCTTAACTGGAACATTCCGAGGCCCCAGAACTTTGACTAGCTGCTCGGGTTAAAAAGGAGCAGCCTTAAGATGTCAGTATTCCCATTGCCACAGTTTTCATGTTAAATAAAGACCCAGTGCTTGACTGGATCACAGTGTCCCCAGTCCACAATAGTTTTTAGCTTGATGGTTCTCTATATGTGGAACTGTTAGTCCACTCTTCTTAATGGTTCTATACAATGTAACTACATTTACTCTTATCTTATTCCATGTAAATTCTAACAGCATTCTCTGGACACAGTTTGAAATTTTATCTGTGATAATTTTAGAAATGTTTTGAAACAAAGGTGTTTCAGGCAAGATGTTAATTTTGACTGCGTCAACTCTCCCTGACCAAGAGATTGCATACTTCTCCCAGCATTAAATTTTTTTATTTGCTGAAGTTATGGTTTGATGTTTAAATTGTTTAGTTCTGGGTTACTTGACATTTCAATTAACAGGTGTCCTACAGAATTCATTAACCATTTGTACCCAAAAGGGTACTGGAGGATTGATTTCTCAAAAATCTAGCGAATTTACACTTAACATTTCATATTTATTTCAATTTAAATATGCCCATACAAGTCTCCGAGCACCCTAAATTGGCATTATAATAAACGTCCAGCAGCATTAAAATAATTCAAAGGGGAGCCAGCTAGCCATCTATGAAATAGCTCTTTTCCATCCCTTAATCATTCTAGGAAAACACCCTCAGCTCCCTCCAAAGCCATATCAAACAGTTTGCCAAAACACACATTCAGACTAAGGTTGATGAGCAAGTTCCACAGTCCTGGAGCTCTCACAGGGAATGCCTTGCCATCACTTTTTCTCTTTATAATGAGGGGGATTGAGCTTGAGTGCTTCTGCTGACTGCAACTCTGGCAGTATGGCACAGGAAGAAAGACATTCTCTTAGATACGTCCCAGGCTGTTTAGGGCTTTATACATCAAAACCAATACCTTGAACTCCATCCATAGACTAGTGGGCATCCAGTGCACATCCCAGAGCATTGGAGCCATATGCTCCCAATAAGCAAGTCACTGTGTTCTGAACCAGGTGCAGTCTCTGAAGTGTTTTAAGGTGGTGTCCCATGTAGAGTGCACAGGTAACAAAGCTAATAATGGCAATGTGGCTGTAGTAGCACAGACTCCTAACTGTGTGTCTTGCACAGGGTTGTACTGGGGTAGCTAGCCTGAGCTGGCACTTGTGCCCCCATGGTCATGCTGCTATTTTTAGCACACTAGCTTGATGAGAACTAGCATGTATACATCTACCCAAGCTGAGAAAAGTAAGAGGAGAGGAGTTTTAGGTTGTGTCTACAACACTACAGAGACTACACAGGCATAGCTATGCTTGCATAACCCCATAGCGTAGACACAGCCTACACCAATTAAAAGCAGCAAAGAATCCTGTGGCACCTTATAGACTAACAGAAGTTTTGCAGCATGAGCTTTCGTGGGTGAATACCCACTTCTTCGGATGCAAGCAGTAACAAAAGTAGAGCTGAGCAAGAGGAGGATGTTAATCCTTGGGGTAAAATCCTGGTTCCACAGAATGCAATGTCTCAACCACCTCTATTAAGTTGCATCTGTCTGCACTACTGCTTGCATCCGAAGAAGTGGGTATTCACCCACGAAAGCTCATGCTGCAAAACGTCTGTTAGTCTATAAGGTGCCACAGGATTCTTTGCTGCTTCTACAGAACCAGACTAACACGGCTACCCCTCTGATACTTGACACCAATTAAAGCAATTTTTCCACTAGTATAGGACACCACTTTCCCTAGCGATGGAAACTGTGTGAACGAAATCATTCTTCCATTGACATAGCTGCATCTACATCTTCCTGCCGCAGTGTATCCTACATGCCAAATGGGACTTGTGCTCCTGAGTCACGGTATGTCTGTCCTCCAGTCAGAGGTGTGCTGCAACACGTGGCCATACCTGAACTAGCTTTGATCTAGATAGCTTGAATAAGGAGAGCAGTCAGCACAAGCTTAGCTGCTCAAGTACATATTCCGGGTTCTAGGCAGGCTTGTACAGCTCATGATGCCACGGATTCACTACTATTGTAATTCCAGCTTTGATAGCATTTTAAACATATCCTGAGTGGTGGCTGGGCCACTTAGGGTATGTCTACACTGTAGCTGGGAGCGAGCCTCTCAGCCTGTGTAGGCAAACTTGCAGTAGCTCTGCTTGAGCTAGCATGTTACAAATAGTGGTGTGGATGTTGCAGCTCTGGTGCAGGCTTGTGTTAGCCACCTAAGTCCAAGTCCTCCAAGACCACTGGGTCTGAACTCAGGCAGCTAACCCGAGTCTGTCTACCCATTTTGGGAGGCACGATCTGAGCAGTAGTGCAGACAGATGCAACTTAATAGAGGTGGTTGAGACATTGCATTCTGTGGAACCAGGATTTTACCCCAAGGATTAACATCCTCCTCTTGCTCAGCTCTACTTTTGTTACTGACATACCTTTCATAGGGTTTTTTTATTATTATTTTCGTACCCTCATTTATTTGCCATCTGCTATTATTTTTTCATTCACTCTTCATCAGTTTCTACTTATTGGGCATCATCTTTCATGTTAAACATCAGATATCTATCGCAAGCAACTGGAGTAGTTATTCCCCTATCCCTTTTTATTGGTCCCCTTTTTCAACAAGAATGATGCAGGAAGCTGAGGAAGAGTTATAATGGAAATTCCCGTCTGTTATTTTCTGTCCATCTAAGTGCTCATGTACTTTCACTGAGTTTTCATCCCTCTTTTAGAGTAGAGAAGTATTGGAAAAACTGGATCTAGTAGCCATTGGAGTATAATTTCTGATGCTTTCTAGCCCATAATGCAGATATTTTGGGCTGATTTTGGTGAAATTTCACATGTAAATCTTTGTCTGTTACCAGCTCTAGGCTAGGGGGAAGGAATAGAGTCCTATATGTGTTTTTCTATATTGTTAAATAACTCTTTAACCAAGGAACTATTCCTCCTGCTTTTCCAAATACCCATTTAAACCTGATTCTTCTCCCACCCCAACCTAATACCTGTTTTGACATACATTTCTCTCTCTCTGCTCCAGTGGTGTTATGTAGTGTTCCAGATCACTCTTTCTCCTTCCCAGCTTCCAGCATAGTGATGCTGTCTTTCAAATTGGAAACTTCCCTCTTCACTGCTAAAATCTTGGAGACTAAATGAGTTCAGGGCCTGGAATTCAGAGTGCAACTTTTTGATATCAGCTGTAGTGCCCCATTGATTTTATTCAGTATTATCTGTTTTGCTTTTTGGGGGGGCCATGCTTTTAATGGCAGAGAAGCCTCCTTGAACAGCAACTTTTTTTTAGGTATATTTTTCTTGAGGTATGAATCTTCTGACATGCTGTGCTGTAGTTTGCTTTGAGGGAGATGTTAACCACTGACCTCCAATGCACTTATTCTACTGTCCCCTCAGCTGAGGTAATCAGGCTGCCAACTTAGTCATTTCCCCCCTTCTTTTTTAAATATGCTGTATGAGCCTTTACCAGTGAAGGCAAGGTTGAAATATGTTTTGCACTTGGAAATGGAAAGTGAGGTGTGAGGTAGTTAATTCCTGATATGCCAGGGACTCACTCTTGGGACAGGAGGAGCGCTAGGCAGGGGGATAGGGGCAATCCCCCACGCCCTGACCCTGCTCTCCGGCAGGAGCGCTGGGTGGGCGGAGTGGGTCGTGGTGGGGGGGTGTCACAATTGGCTGGGGCCCCTGGGCATGGACCCCATTGGCCCAGTGACTAATGTGCCACTAGTTGCATGGAAAGTACCAATGAAATTAGGCACATAAGCACTTAAAGGGCCAAAAGAAGCCTCGGCACTGTTGTACTAAGCCTACATGGAAAAGCACTTGTGTGAAATTTTTGTGCCTGGGGCTCTGTGTGTTTTGGGGGAGGACTAGGATAGGCAAGGAAAGTGGAGCTAAGGAATAAGGCCTTTTCCTGTTAAGCTGTGGAAGTTCCCATATAATTTCCTACTGCACTTAGTACCCATACTGTTGGTACTAAATAATTCATCAGAAAATGCAGTGACATTTTTGATGGAAAAGTGTCAATGAAGCGTTTTGTAAAAGCAGCAAAGAGTCCTGTGGCACCTTGTAGACTAACAGACATATTGGAGCATCCGACGAAGTGGGTATTCACCCACGAAAGCTCATGCTCCAATATGTCTGTTAGTCTATAAAGTGCCACAGGACTCATTGCTGCATTTACAGATCCAGACTAACACGGCTACCCCTCTGATGATGAAGCATTTTGACTTCCTTTCTTCATTTCAGTAATGGCAGTGTTCCATTTCATTTTGACTTTTATATTATGTTAAAATATTGTGACCTCGCCCCGCATTAAGCAGTGCAGGCTGTTGTCTGGCTTGTAGGAAAAGGTGTATGGCCTGTTTAAGGACTAGATGGTCTAAGAGTGACTTGCTGCTGCAGCTTCAGCCTGGATGAGTCTGAGGATACTGGCCCATCCCCACTCCAGGTGACGGGAAAAGAGGGGAAACTGTTTAGGTTCATATCTGTTCAGGAAAAGCCCTGTACTCCCTGACATTTAGGAATAAAATTGCAGCCTAATTAAACCACATTCAGTATCTCATGTCCTTTTTCCAGCACCAATGGACAAAAAAAGTTTATAATATATTTTATTTCACAAAAGGATTTTTTTCAGAATTTGTTCTGCAAAAAATTGAGAAATTTTAACTTTTTTGTTCTGTCAGATTGAAAACAAATTTTGAAACAATTTCCTGCAGGATGGAAATTGTTTTCCAACCAGCTATATTACTAAGTAACTTGAAAATCTTAACACAGTGTTTCCCCAAATGTGAGGCTTGCCTGCCGATGGAGGGACCAGATGAAGGGGTATGAATAGACAGTTGTTTTCCAGTCTGTTTTTATTTGGTGTGGAGAAAAAAAGACGGTTACTCACCTGTAGTAACTGTTGTTCTTCGAGATGTGTTGCTCCTATCCATTCCAGTTAGGTGTGCGCGCCGCGCGTGCACGGCATCTCGGAACTTTTTTACCCTAGCAACACCGGCGGGCCGGCTGGCGCCCCCTGGAGTGGCGCCGCTATGGCGCTAAATATATACCCCAGCCGGCCCGTCCGCTCCTCAGTTCCTTCTTGCCGGCTACTCCGACAGTGGGGAAGGAGGGTGGGTCTGGAATGGATAGGAGCAACACATCTCGAAGAACAACAGTTACTACAGGTGAGTAACCGTCTTTTCTTCTTCGAGTGATTGCTCCTATGCATTCCAGTTAGGTGATTCCCAAGCCTTACCTAGGCGGTGGGGTCGGAGTGAGACGTGGCGGAGTATAATACCGCGGAGCCGAAGGCTGCGTCGTCTCGAGACTGCTGCACCAACGCGTAATGGGAGGCGAAGGTGTGGACCGAAGACCAGGTGGCCGCTCGACAGATGTCCTGGATCGGAACGTTGGCCAGGAAGGCAACAGAGGAGGCATGTGCTCTCATCGAGTGTGCAGTGACGCGGCCTGGTGGTACGCAAGCCAGCTCATAGCAGGTCCGGATACACGCAGTGACCCAGGAGGAAATCCGTTGAGAGGATATCGGCTCTCCCTTCATGCGGTCGGCAACCGCTACGAACAGCTGGGGCGAACGCCGGAAGGGCTTCGTCCGCTCGATGTAGAAAGCGAGCGCTCTGCGGACGTCGAGGGTATGCAGCTGCTGCTCCCGAGGCGAGGCATGTGGCTTCGGGAAGAACACCGGGAGGAAGATCTCCTGGTTGAGATGGAAAGTTGACACTACCTTCGGGAGGAAGGCCGGATGAGGGCGAAGCTGCACCTTGTCCCCATGGAAGACCGTGTATGGCGGGTTGACCGTTAAAGCGCGAAGCTCAGAGACTCGTCTCGCTGATGTAATGGCGACGAGGAAGGCCGTCTTCCAAGAGAGGTAGAGCAGGGAGCACGTGGCTAAGGGCTCGAACGGAGGACCCATCAGTTTGGCCAAGACGAGATTCAAATCCCAGGTCGGGGCCGGGCGCCGCACCGGCAGGTACAAGCGGTCCAGGCCTTTGAGGAAGCGGGAAACCATCGGGTTTGAGAAGATGGACCGACCTTCCACGGAGGGAAGGAAGGCTGATACCGCTGCCTGGTGAACTCTCAAGGAGGAGACCGCCAGACCTTGCTCCTTAAGGTGCCAGAGGTAGTCCAGGATGGTAGGGACCGGGACCAGGAATGGATTAAGACTTCGATGGTCACACCAGAGTGCAAACCTCTTCCACTTCGCTAGGTAAGTGGAGCGAGTGGAAGGCTTTCTGCTCTCGAGGAGGACTTGTTGAACCGCTGCAGAACAGCCCCTCTCCGCGTAGGTCAGCCACTCAGGTACCAAGCTGTAAGATGGAGGGACTGCAGGTTCGGATGGTGGAGCCTGCCGAAATCCTGGGTGATGAGGTCCGGCCACAACGGAAGGGGGATGGGTTCCCGAACGGAGAGCTCGAGCAGCAGGGTGTACCAGTGCTGCCTCGGCCAGGCCGGCGCGATCAGAATGACGTGAGCTCTGTCCCTCCGAAGCTTCAGGAGCACTCGGTGCACGGGAGGGAAGGCGTACAGGAGGCGATCCGTCCAAGGATACAGGAAGGCGTCCGACAGGGAGCTCGGCGAGCGACCCTGGAATGAGCAAAACAGGTGGCACTTCCTGTTCTCTTTGGAGGCGAATAGGTCTACTTGGGGAAACCCCCACCTCCGGAAGATTGTGTGGACGACATCTGGACGGAGGGACCATTCGTGGGAGAGGAACGACCTGCTGAGATGGTCTGCTAGCGTGTTCTGCACTCCCGGAAGAAATGATGCTTCCAGGTGAATTGAGTGGGTCACACAGAAGTCCCACAGGAGCATCGCTTCCTTGCACGGGGGGAGGAGCGGGCTCCGCCCTGCTTGTTCACGTAGAACATCGCGGTGGTGTTGTCCGTGAACACTGTCGCACAGCGGCCTTGCAGGTGGGTGCAGAAGGTGCGACATGCCAGGCGGATGGCGCGCAGTTCGCGAACATTGATGTGAAGGCCGAGCTCCTGGGCCGACCACTGGCCCTGCGTGTGGAGATCGCCCAGGTGGGCCCCCCAACCGAGCGCTGAGGCATCCGTGGTCAGAGTGACGGACGGGCGAAGAGGGTGGAACGGAACTCCGGCACACACGACCTCTGGGTTGAGCCACCAGTTGAGAGACTCGAGGGTCGTCCTGGTGACCGTGACCACCATGTCGATGGGGTCTCGATGCGGCCGATACACCGACGCGAGCCAGGACTGGAACGGACGAAGGCGGAGCCGCGCATACTTGGTGACATACGTGCTCGAAGCCATGTGGCCCAGGAGGCGGAGGCACAAGCGCACTGTTGTGATAGGGAAGGCGACAAGGTCCCGGATGATGGAGACCATCGTCTGGTGCCGAGCGCGAGGGAGACAGGCTCTGGCCACTGTGGAGTCGAGAACCGCTCCAATGAACTCCAGCCGCTGTGTCGGAATCAAAGTGGACTTCTCTGTGTTGATGAGAAGACCGAGCCGATGAAAGAGAGATATGATTTCTGACATCTGATCCCTCACCAGTTGCCGGGACTGGCCTCGAACCAGCCAGTCGTCGAGATACGGGTAAACGTGCATCTGACGACGTCGGAGGGCTGCGGCAACTACCGCCATGCATTTGGTAAACACCCTCGGGGCGGTGGAGAGTCTGAACGGCAAGACGGCGAACTGGTAGTGAGTGTGGTTGACCACAAACCGGAGGTAACGACGATGGGGAGGATAGATTGCGACATGGAAGTACGCGTCCTTCATGTCGAGGGCGGCAAACCAGTCTCCCGGATCCAGAGAGGGAATGATGGTCCCAGGGTGACCATACGAAACTTGGGCTTGAGCAGGTACTTGTTCAGCTCGCGAAGGTCCAGGATAGGACGCAGCCCGCCTTTCGCCTTGGGGATGAGAAAATAACGGGAGTAAAATCCCCTGCCCCGTCTGTCCTGAGGCACTGCTTCTATGGCACCCACGCTCAACAGAGTCTGAACCTCCTGTAAGAGGACTTGCTCGTGAGAGGGGTCCCTGAAGAGGGACAGGGAGGGTGGGTGGGAAGGCGGGGGCGAAACAAATTGCAGGCAGTATCCCGACTGGACTGTTTGGAGCACCCAGTTGTCTGATGTTAATTGGGACCACGCCGAAAAGAAATGGGAAAGGCGGTTGTAAAACAGAGGGGAAGGATCCGGTATGGAGAGTGATGGGCCGTCCTCGAGCGTCCCATCAAAAGGCCTGTTTGGCCCCCTGAGGGGCCTTCGAAGCGGCCTGGCCCTGGTTGCGGCGGTTGCCGGATGGACGACGGCGATTTTGGGCCGGACGTCGGCTGTTGTAAGGGCGATACCGGGACTGGTAGGCCGGTCGGGAGGGCTGTGGACGGAATGGCCTACGCTGCGTCGCTGGCGTATGCATGCCTAACGTGCGTATCGCGATACGGCCGTCTTTTAAAGTTTGGATCCTAGAATCCGTCTTCTCAGAAAACAGCCCTTTAGTATCAAAGGGAAGGTCCTGTAACGTATATTGGACCTCCGGCGGCAGGGTGGAAGACTGCAGCCAGGCGATACGCCTCATTGTGACCCCTGAGGCCAAGGACCTCGCACCCGAGTCTGCAGCGTCGAGGGCGGCTGAAATGGAGGATCTGGACGACCTCCGTCCCTCCTCCAACATGGCCGTGAACTCCTGTCAGGAGGCTGACGGCAGGAGCTCGGTAAATTTCGCCAGGGACGTCAGGATGTCGAAGACGTACCTGGCGAGAAGGACCATCTGGTTGGCAATCCTCATTTGCAGGCCTCCTGCAGAATAGACCTTTCGGCCTATCAGGTCCATACGCTTCGCGTCCTTTGACTTGGGCGCCGAAGCCGGTTGACCGTGCCGCTCCCTGTCATTAACCGACTGGACTACCAGGGAGTCCGGGGTCGGATGTATATACAAATATTCATAGCCCGTGGGTGGGACAGAGTACTTTCGGTCAACACCACGGGCTGTAGGGGGCACGGACGCTGGCGTCTGCCAGATGGTGTTGGCGTTCTTCTGCACCGTCCGTACAAATGGAAGTGCAGCGCGCACCGGCATGTCAGCCTTGACCACGTTGGTGATAGGGTCCTCGTCCTCGTGTACCTCCTCTATGGGCAAGGCCATCGCCGTCGCCACACGACGAAGGAGGTCTTGGTGAGCTCTCACATCAATGGGGGGAGGCTCCTTAGTCACTGCACCGGCCACAGCCTCATCAGGCGAGGATGAGGAGGACAACCCGTGGACGACCGTCTCCGAAGAGGGGTCCGCCACCTGCCCGTCAGAGGGTGCGGGCTGCGCATGGCCTTGGGACTCCGATGCTACAGCATCCGCCGCCGGCGGCGAAGGGGCCGGTCTGGATACCGTCGCCTCTGGGACTCTGCGCTCTGACGCGGGGGGCCTTGGTGGAAAAGGCACCCCCTGGGCCTCGTACTGAGCCCATGGAACCCAAAAGCCCCACGGTTGCGCCCCTTGAGGATGGTCCCGTGGGGTGGGTGGCAGGAGTCCGTATCCGTCCGTGCCGGAAGCGACCGACTCGGGTCGAGAAGGCCATGGCGGTGCCGAAGCGCTCGCAGAGTGCGCTGCCGAATGGGGCAGTCCGTCCCCGGATGGCAAAGAAGCGCGAGGTTGCTCTGGTCGGTACCGGGAAGGCGACCGGGAGTGACGTCCGCCACGGTGCCGGGAGCTCGACCGGTGCCGGGAGCTCGACCGGGACTGGGACCGTCGGTGCCGTGAACGCCCTCGCGAGTCACGGTGCCGGGAGCGGTGCCGGGGTGGCGATCTTGTACGGTGCCGACGGGATGGCGACCTGGACCTCGTGCGGCGTCGGGAGTACGACCGGTACCGCGATGACGAGCGGCACCGGGACTGCGACCGACGTTTCGACAGCGATCGGTGCCGCGAAGGCGAGCGGTGCCGAGATCGCGATCGACGTGATGGAGAACTGCCGCCGGACCGGGACCGGGTGCGTCGTCCATGGCGCCTGTCCAGGGACGGTGGCCGGGTCATTCTAGCCGGCTTCCCCGTCGACACGACAGCCCGCACCGGCGGTGCCGGGGGCCGGAGGCCTGGTGCCTCTATGAGCTTGATCAGCTCTCGCGCGGAGGCGAATGTCTCCGGCGTTGACGGCAGCCGGGGCTCAACCTCGGACGGCACCGGGGAGCGTGGCGGCGCCGGACTCGACGGGCCTTGCGGCGCCGGAGTCAAGGGTCCGGTGCACGGCTTGTGCACGGGCCCCGCGGGGGCCGCCAGGAGCGCCGCCGCTTTCGCTGAGTCTTCGGCGCGAGCCTGAGCCAGTGCCTTCGCTAGCCTCTGCTTCTTCGCGGGCGAAAGCGAACGGTGCCGAGACTTCTTAACCGCTTTCTGCGACAGCGGTGCCGCGGAGGTGGAGCGGCTCGGTGCCGCCGGTGCGCTCTGCACCGAGGCAGTTCGCGGTGCCGGCGCGGACGGTGCCGGTGGCTGAAGCGACGCCTCCATCAGAATCTGCTTCAGGCGGATATCCCGCTCTTTTCGGGTCCGCGGTTTAAAAGTCGAGCAGATCGCACACTTGTCCGTTCTGTGCCCTTCGCCCAGGCAACGGAGACAGGCGTCGTGCGGGTCTCCGATGGGCATAGGCTTCTGGCACGCCGCGCAGGGCTTAAAGCCCGGTGCCTTGGGCATGAGCCCGCACCGGGTGAGGTAAAAAGGGGAACCCCCCCCTTTCACCTTATCTATATACACTAACTAACTATCTAAACTGTAAAACTAACTACAAAACTAACTATATACAAGAAAGATGTGAACGCTAGGGATCGTGGAGAACGAAGAGTACCCCACAGTTCCAACTGGCCGTCACGGGCGGTAAGAAGGAACTGAGGAGCGGACGGGCCGGCTGGGGTATATATTTAGCGCCATAGCGGCGCCACTCCAGGGGGCGCCAGCCGGCCCGCCGGTGTTGCTAGGGTAAAAAAGTTCCGAGATGCCGTGCACGCGCGGCGCGCACACCTAACTGGAATGCATAGGAGCAATCACTCGAAGAAGAACTTCAAAACATGATGCAGTGTAACAGTTTCAACAATATCTGCCTGGGTTTGCAGATAACCTGAAATAGTAACTGAGGTTATGAACTGCCTCATTCATTTCAGTAGGTGTAACTTTCTTTACATGTCAACTTTGTTAATTATATCACTGCTCATTAAAGTGTGCAAGGAAGTATCAAAATATCAAGCTCTATATCAGTATTTCCCAAAGGGTATAGGAGGAGCCATGGAATGGGTCTGGGCACTGGGCATAGAAGACGTAAATTAAAATGGTTTGAGCTTTAACAACATACGATAGGTTTTCAGAGCTGGCATGATAGGTTTCATTTTCCAGTGGGATAGGGTCGGGGCTGCGGACTGAGTTTTCAGAGCTTGAGGAAACTGTTCCAACTTTTCTCCGAGGAAGATGAACAGGAGAATAGGGCTCCTGGGGGGAGCTTTGCTGCAGGTGGAGGAATTGGGGTCCAAGCCACAAGTAGAGGAAATGGCCCATCCCTTTGTAAGGGATAATTCAAGATCTATTGGATTTCCCTTGTTACGTTTGAGGGCCATGCCCTCCACTGCCAGGGAGAAGCCACCCCTAACAGTGGCTTTCTTCCCTTGCTTCCCTTTCCACTGCTGCCCTTAATGACATAATATGGAAATTATATGGACTATAATATGGAAATTAGGTGCAGTCACGCTGCCTGGTTTGGGTATGAGAATGCCAAATTCAGGACAGACTGTAGGAAATAAGGCAAACACAACCCCAAAGTGTGGTGGTTTATTCTATCATTAGAGGTCACCAAGCCAGTAAAAAAAGTGAGCTCCTATATCACTATACTAGTTAACAAAGAGCCAAAACAGTCCCCTATAGGTAATCCAGCCCATATCTCCAGCCAGACAATGACTTTTGTGATGTACGATTATTAAAACCAAAAACACCGCATATAAGGTTTTTCCAATTCCAAAGAACCAGCCACACAAACCAGGTCAAAATATATTTCAGATCTTACCCAAAAACCACTCTAGTAGTCAATTCTTTAGTAACCAAAAATGAAAGGTTTATTAATATAATAAAAAATGGAGAGAATTATTAAGAGGTTAAAATCAATCAATACATTACAGTTGATTTCAGAGTTTGTAATTAGGATAATAGCAGTGACGTTAAATCTTCTAGCTTGCAATGAGTCTCTCTGGATCACCTAAAAAGATTGGGGGTCATCCGTCCTTTGTTCAAAGCTTCCCTTTGTAAGAAATCATAGTCCAGAGACGTGGAGTAGGAATGAAGACAAAGAATATCATAGTCTGCAATTTATACTACTTAGTCCAGGTGCATGGAAAATTACTGGCTCAAACATGGAGTCCTGGGTCACCTGTATCTTGCTGAGTCAGGAGGCATTCATTGCCTACATGCTGGCTGAAGAGACCTCAGGAGGGGTCCCTGGAAGAGCTGATTGTCCTTAATTGTCCTCAAGAAGGCTGGCTAACCTTGATGTAAATCTGTCTTGTGGGACGTTACCCAGAAACACAACATGTTTGAGATACAAATACATAGCAAAGTTTCATAATCTCCATCTACAATGATGATACATACATATAAACAGGATAATCATACTTAGCAGACTAGCTTTTTAGCGGATATCTTACACGACATACTTTGTACGAGATTTATCACAATTGTGCAACAGTAGTGTTGCAATTCATTAGCGTAAACATGGTCACCTTTCTTTTATACAGTATCATGGGTGCATTTGCACTTTTCAGAATGTTTCATCCTCCCATGATTCTTTCCACAGGAGAGCATAATATCGCTTTTATGGCTTAAGATTGAAGTGATTTCAACTTTCACTGGACATGAACCTGTTGTAAACATTTGTCATGCATGTGATGTTTGCTGCATCATAGGGACACAGTGTGTTTTGACATTATATTTAGCTAGTAATAAATACATTATTCTCAAGCTCTCTGTAATGGAAAAAGTTGGCATAAAATAAATACATTTGATAAGTCACTATTTAAGAAAGTGGTATTTTAAAAAAAACAATTTAATAGTAGCGTCATTTAATTTTAGAAGACTAACTGCTTAGTGCACATGGTTGGCATCTTTTATTTGGAATGTATATGGTTTTTCTGTTTCCATTGACGTTTGACAGCATTATCACTTAGTATTTTAAAGGTAATTACTTTAATTTCAGTTTTGATTTTGCTGTACCTCTGAACTGTTGAGCACTTTGAATTATTGCTACTTGTGGCCTCAAATTTGAATTATATGCATTACTTTGGATACTTGACTATGCTAAATGTTTTGGATGAAAGCTATGCCATTAACATAGCTGTCTTTTTCCTTATGCTTCTTAAACATATTGGGCCATATTCTCCACTCAGTTACATCAGTTTTATATTGTTGCTCCATTGATTTCAGGGGACTTGCATTGGCATAAAACAGATATAATGAGGTGAAAAATCACTGCCTCTTCAGTGTTTGCAAACCTGCAGACCAGGGAGTCGGAACGAGATCTCCCTGTAAAAGAGAAATGTAAAACTTTTGATAAACTGTTAAAGCCCTATGAACATTTATAGACCATTATATCCTCCTTTAGGTGCCTTCTCTGTTCACCTCACGATGCTAGCACCACCATCACATGTGATTTGTGGACTTGGAAATAGAGAATTTCCTATAGTTCACATAACATTAATTGGCATGACTACTTGTGAAGTAGTCTATGGGTGAAGTCTTGACCACTTATATGTAAGAATTCCTATAGCACTTTTTAAAAATCAACTAATCATATTAAATTTGTTTTTAACTGGTCACCATTTCTATACATCTTTTCATGAATAAACTCAGTAATTATTTTTATATATATATATGATATAATCAGAATGATAATAGTTCAAGGAGGTGTGCCAAACCAAACACAATTGAAAGAGGGAATATGAATATTTTATAACTGCATATTTGTAACCCTTCTATTACACATGCTATCTAAAGGGTGCTTTTGAATATCCTCATGTTCATTACAAAATTATGTAAAGCAAGTAGTCAAAATTTTGGGAGTCTAGTTAGGCATGTAAACCTTCCTTTCTCTCTGAATGGTCAGTGCATGCATAAAACATAATGCTTTTAGTAAAATAAAAATTCTTAAAACGTAGTGAGTTACTAAGACATCCTAAAATATATGCAAAGCGATCAAGCTTGGATTAAAAGCATCTGTGTACTTGTCAATAAGGAATTGTGATGAGTTCAGTGGTATCATATTGACTGTGTATTAATACATGGTATCCTATTGGACCATCAGCTGATTGTTTAGAATGTAAATGAATCTGTTGATGGATCCAGTGACTGATGGCTTAAATTCCAATTAATCAATTGCTTCATCAGTTTCTTAATTCAGATCAAATATCTCTTGAGTGCACACACAGTTCTTTCAGCGGTATTAAGAGAAATTAATGCTTTAGAACTAATTTTCATCAATCTCTTATAAATGCCAATATGTTTTTCAGCTGTGTCCCAAGTGATGACATTATAACTTAAATGTTCGGGATATATTACAGTTCTTCTTTCCTGGTAGCATTCAAAACTGAACTTTACCTCTCCCAGTGGAAATGAAACTGTGTACTCAAACACAACATTTCAGTGCTGCTATTCATCTTGTCATCTGTTTAAAATTTTCATGTATATAGTCATTTAAAGCATATAAATGATTTAAAAATTAAGTTGATGGTAAGCGATCTAGTACTAGATATGCAAAGTCCGTGTCTATTTTTCTTTTGTCGGGTGTATATATAATCTAGCAATGTGTCTCTTTTTCAGTATTCTGATTCTGACCCATAGCAACCAGGCTGGTAATATTACAAGTCAATTTATAACAGTTTATGACAGTTTCACGTGACCTGTTTCACAATGACCCATCGGTTAATTCTTCAACATTTGACATACACTCTTCAGTGTGACACTTATACCAGTTGATCTTAATTTGATTGCCATTAAAACCATCCTTTCCTGACAACTCTTGTCAATTATACAAAATAAAATCAAGTATTCATAAGTAGGCTGTAATAGGATACAGGCAGACAGATTTAATAATTCAGTTTTGCTGAGGCTTAGCTGGCATTTAGTTGTAGCTAATGTTCTCATTTGTAAAAAATTTATTGGATACAATTCTTCAGAGCAGTGGATGTAATATTTTTGTTTATTCTGACTCAGCTGTTGTCAGAGGAACATAGGCCATGCATAGTGGTGCAATATTGTCTCCTGTTACGTAGTGAACTAAATGTTAATCAATTATTATTAAGGATATTTTGAAGATAGTTTAAATAATGGATTTTAAAAGACTTTTAGCCAAATTCTGCTGTTACTCTGGTACACAGGTGTAACTGAGAGCAGAATTCAGCCCTCTGCATATGTACAGTCAAGCAATATTTTTTGAGTCTTAATTCTTACTGTCTTTATAAAATATATTCTGTATACTACTATATACAATTAAGTTGCATTTTGTTTCACTGTACCTTAGTATCAACACAGAATTATTGAGTACTCTTTAACAATAATGTTAAAGTATAAAACTATGAAAATTTCCTTACAAGTGTTTCAGGTTTGCATCTGTATTTTTTTTAAATCATGTTTGATAGCAAATCTTATTTACAACTTGTTCATATTCTGTAAGCACTGACCAAGCAGAACCCTTATTACTCTATTCTCCAGGAGAAATATGACAAGTAATGCTCTAAACCATCAGTTATATAATAACCATTACAAAAATGCAAATGATATATGCATTCGTTATTTTACTTCAGTTTATTCTCTGTCAGAACTGTTTGTTTGGGTTCTTGCTCCTAGTTTTCAAAACTCTCTGGTTTGTGTATAAACTTCTTATATCCTGTACTTTTTGTTTGCTTATGTGTGTGTGTGTGTATATATATATATGTATGTATATATGTATGTTTATACAGTATTGGAGTTTGCTGTGGCTATTGGTGGGTTCACAGCTAAGGCTTTGTCTATTGGTGAAATTTAAATTCATAGCGTCATAGATTCTGAGGCCTGAAGGGAGCACTGTGATCATCTAGTCTGACCATCTGTATAATTTGGCAATAAACATCCCCAAAATAATTCTTAGAGTATATCTTTCAAAATCCCAGAATCTGCTCTAACTTATGGCAGCCTTTTACAGCCCCCAACAGGCTTCTTCACAGCCCAGAATTGCTGGAGTACTTTGTGCTGTGGCCAGTCCTCCTCCTGCCACCAGACAAGTCCCTTTTACCATGGTCACTCCCCTACACCAGGAATTGCAAGGGGTAGCAGTGAAGAGTGATGTACACCAGTCCTCCAATGCCACTTAACTGTGAGAGTTCCCCCGGGGCCTGTTCTGTCCATTGTACAGTCCCCGTATGCCAATGGAGTTGCATGAAGAGGTTTTAATAGGGACTGGAACTGGCTCCAGATCTCCATTATGACAGACCCAAGCTTCATCCATTTAGCCATGCTGCCTTTCAGAATAAATGTGCTTAATCCTCTTCTCCTCTCCCCCTCCCCGTATCCTCTGCTGTCTAACAAATGTGTAAAATGTGTTGCATTCTCTCTAGTGGCTACTCCATGTAGAGGAGAACAGCCTACAATTGCTACCAGTTACTTTAGCTCAGGTGGCATTGGTTTGTGTTGAAGATCTAAATGTCCTGGATTTCAGACTTGTTGGTGACCCAACGTGACAGAGTTTTTAAATTCCACTGGATGGAATTTGGGGGTGTTGTGTGTGGTTTATTATTGAATCTAAGTATGGGAATGATTATGCTGTGTCTATTTGTATTGCACTTCACAAACTGATCAATATTTTAAAAATAATGTTAGAGAGTGTACATTCTGGGCATATAAGAAACTGCTAGAACAAGGGGGAAGAATGGAAATAAATGAAGACTCGGGGCCTGATTCTGATGTCATACTGGTTTTTACAGTGATGTAACACCATTAGAGTCATAGAGTTTAACTGCAAGGGACCATTAAATCTAGTTAGATCCTGAGCATATGAGTAAGAACTAGTTAGCCAAGCGTCTGAGAGAGAGAATGCTTTGTTCCAATGCAGAACTCTCGTCCACCCTGTCCAATTTCCCATCTCCAGCCATGGAATTTGTTCATGGCCAATTTATACCAATTTGTTGTGGTGCCAATCTTGTCCTTTATCTTAAATAGCTCTTCACGCTTCCTGCTATATATTCCCCTGATGTATTCATAGCCTTTGTTTTGCTAGACTAAACAAGCCAAGCTCTTTCAATCTCCTCTCATGCAATAGGTCCTTCCTTCCCCTGGTCATCTTAGTAGCTCTTCTTTACACCTGTTCCAGTTTGAATTAATCTTCCTTGAACATGGTTGATCAGAATTGTACACAGTATTCCAAATGAGGTCTTACCAGTGCCTTGTACGGTGACACTAACAGTTCTCTATCTCTTTTGGAAATCCCTTGCCTGATACATCCTAGGATCAGAGTTGCCGTTTTCACTGTCACATCATATTGGTGGTTCATAGTCATCTTGTGATTGACCAAACCCAGGTCTCTCTCCCACTCTGTCACTTACAACTGATTAGCCTCTAGCTTGTAGCAGAAACTCTTAGTGCATGACCTTGTACTATGTACTATTGAAATTTGTCATATTTCTGTCACTCCACTGTTCAAGGTCATCCAGATCTTCCTGTATAATAATCCTATCCTCCTCTGTATTGACAATGCCTCCCAACTTTGTATCATCTGCAGATTTCATTAGCAGACCCCTATTTTTTATGCCAAGGCATTTAATAAAAATATCAAATAAGATTGGTCCCAAGGCAGATCCTTGAGAAACTACACTGATAACCTCTCTCCAGTCCAGTAATTCACTTTTCAGCACAATCCGTTGCCTTCTCCCCATTAGCCAGTTAATTTGTAACTCTATCTACATCAGTATAGGCAAGATCTTTAGGATTCTCTTTCAGATGTACTGCTGGAGCCAAGTAAACATGGCCCCACTCACTCTTTCTTGCCTGGTTTTCCCCTGGACCCTACCACCATGTGTGTCATCTGCCTCCGCTCCTGGTGGGACCCACTTCCTGCTGGTCTGGGTCTAGGGGAGAGATCAGAAATGGGAATTAAGGGAAGGGGGATCACATTATGAGTGTAGGATTGAAGGTGGATTGGGTTGGCTGCACCCAAGTGTTCATCTCCTTTTCTCCACCCCTCCCCCCTTAACCCTGGAAACTAGTTAGTCCTGGGGATTAGCAAATGTTCTAAAGGGTAAAATACTGTTTAGATTATTTTATATTTTGTGAGAGGAGGATGGGAATACATTTTACTCTAGGAAAAATTAAGACTATATTTCCCCTACAGTGGTCTCATTCAAACAAATACAAAACCACCCACTCTTCCTCCCTCCTCCCTGGCTCCAAAAGCCCCTGCCCTTACCCCCTAGATAGCATTTGCAGGATGCAAAGACTTTCCATGAAGTGATACATGCATTTCAAGAGATGTAGATTCAATTACCCAGTCCTGGATTATTGAACAGGCTTGTTCCCTGGATCATCCAGATGTGGGAGGCTCTACTTTTAGAACCTAGATGGATGGAGTGTTGTGTAGTTGATACTGACAGACTCCAAAGGGAGTTATTTTGAGACCTCTATAGCCAAAGGAACCTTTAGGTGAAATAGGGAATAATAAGATTAGAGGTTTGCATGGGGAGGTGTAGGGATTTCTGGAGTAGCAGGAAAAGAAGAGGAGAATTAGATTTCTCTGCAGCAATCCAAAACATTTTCAGAGAATCTTTGCCAAAGCTCATTCTATAAACAGTACCTAGTAAAGGGAAAAAATTGCACACTAATGGTAAAATTGCAGTCTTAAATTAGTGTTATAGAGGTCAGTGTTAATTCATGTCTATTAAGTTAGAAATGTTTTTCTTTAGTATTTGCAAATGAAATGTGTACTGATTTTCATTCAGATCAATTTATTTTCTATATTTATTCCCCTCTTCTCCCCAACATGAATCTGGTGACCCAATGTAATTACATATTTTAAACAACTATTCTGTGGCAGAATATAGATTGCAATCAGTCTGTATTGGTTATTTCTTTTTTGTTTCTCCTTCTAACTAAATTTTCACTGTTAAGCAGCTTACTGAGTAATTTGTAATGTAATTGTTTTAAGAACAAACAAGTCCATCTTACTGTTTACCATTAAACAGAAACATCAACAACATTGGCAAATGAAAAGATAAAATAGGAATAAATAATGTAATTCAAGTATAACAATTTTTTCTTCAAAAATATGCAATTAAAAAACCCCTGAAAGCTAGAATACATTTAGAAAATGTAGCATTACAAAGTAATAGCTTGTTTTCAAAGCCTCTATGAAGAACTGTTATCAGCTTGCCGAAGGGTGTATGCACAAATATAATTTATCCTAGTGATAGTAGAGATTTAAGTACATTACTGTAATATCTGGTGAGACTGTAGATGTCCATAGAGAAAATAAGGGCCAAATTTTGTATAAAGTATCAATAGGGGTTCTGCTGGAGAAAGGAATTCAGGTTTTGCTCTTTCTGAAGGTTGTCTGAATTAGCTGGGGGTTCGTTCAAGCTTGGTATTGAGTGAGGAAAAGACAGGCAGGACCAGGGTAACACTGAAAAGCCAAGTGGCTGCGTTTATTTAGGGGATAATTACAACATGGGCTGGGGGAGTAGGCAACTTTGGCTGGGATGGTATCAAAAGTACAAACACACCCCAAAACACAGTAATAATACACTTTATACTGCTCACCACACCACACCAAATAGGCAGACACACCAATCACACAGATAGGAATCGGGTTCGTCAGGGCGGTGCCCGGTGCAAACACAGAAAAGAGACCCACGGGCCACTGCCTCAGCCACCCTTGCGTTCACACAGAGGGTAAACCCAGAGTGTGGTGCGGCTGCAGCTGGGCAGATTCCACTCACTCAGACCGCGGGGACTGGACCCCCTTGGTCAGCTACCCTCTAAGTAGAGGCAGCTCCCCAGTTAAACACACACACACACTGGACACAGACAGAGCAGTGATTCAAACACATAAAGCAGTTTGCAATTAACAATTCAATAACTAATAGAACAATAATACAAGTTAGCTAAACAATTGTGCAATTCTGAGCTCACTAATACAATTCTGATATCCTGAGTAGATATTTGGTACCAAGTTAGGAAGGGGAAAAGTAAGAGGCTAAATAAGCTAACTGTCAGATATCAAAAAGCAAATACCGCACTCCAGGCGCAGCTGACCAGCAGAACAGAGACCAGAAGCATGACGAGCTGACAGGGATCGGGTCCAAACGACAACGAATCCAAACGATACGACACGAGTGCACTTTACCGGGAGGAGACCCTGGCCGAACGAGTGATCAGGTCCTTCAGCTAACACGCGGATGCTCCACACAAATTTTGGGGGGAAACCTAGTTTTATAGAAGGGTCTCACTCCCTCGTGTCAGCATCTGATTGGCTCCCTGGTCCCTCCTCCCTTCAGGTTTCGAGCTGTTGCCACCCCACGTCGGAAGGCTTTGCACACGGCACACTGGAGTTGACGAGTAAACAAACCTGACCCTTAGATGACTGGGTCCAAAAAAGAGCGGGAAAATGAGTCGCTGGGCAGAATTAAGTCTCTGTATACAGTACTCTGGAGTTGCTAGGCAGAACTAGCCTGACCTCCAGACGACCGACCCAAAAAAACAGGTTGTTGGGCAGAATCAGGCCTTCATACATAGAACTAGCCTGACCTTTAGATGGCCCAGCAACAGAAAAAGAAAAAAACAAAAAACACAGGAGAGGATACACAGTCAGTGTTGCTGGGCAGGATTGAGTCTCTGCCTTCTCCTATACAACAAGAACCTGGTCCAAGATGGAGGCTGCCTTGCCCTTTTAGCAGGACAATATGGCCGTGGACCGACAATTGGCCATACAGAGCCATAATTATGAATCAGATTGCGACAAAGGTAAGATGTAGTAATCAGGAAGAAAGGTGCCTGGTGCAATAGTAGTTTGGAATTACACAGAAATTTCTCATAGGCACGTTTTCTAATAAATATTTTCTCATTAGGAAATACTACATTTGAATAAAAACAAATAATCAAAAGCAATAAACAAAAATCTTGTCACAGATTAGCTTTATAATTAAATATTTTTAGAATTAATATGGTATAGTGGGTGAAATCATTTTAAGTGAATGTTACTTTGTGGTCAGTATTTTTCTGTCAACATTTTAAACACCTATGGAAAATCTTTAATATCATTGCACACTTGTAAGTTAATTAACTTCAGTTTTCTATTGGATTAATCAGTCTGTGAAATTGTTATTACAATCTTTGAAAGAATGTTCATATTTTATTAATTTTTGCTTTAAAATGGGATAGCATTATTACCTTAAGGCCATTTACATTAAATTCTAGTAATCTGTTTACATCAGTAGTTTGTAATATGTATAAAGATCCATTAAAGCTTATCATTTGCTTTGAGATCAATTAAGTTCATTGTAGCCATGCAGGCATCTGTTTAGTTTAATTGATAATATACAAATTAATATCCTATGTAGTAACACAAGCTAAAATTTTAAAAATTCTACTCTGTTAAAGCAACATTAAGGGTCTAAATGAATATTACCCAGGAAAGGAAAATCCAAGTTGCATTTGACATTCAATCTTTGATAGCCTATAGTAAGTACCACAAAGTTATCTAAAAGTCTCTGCGTGGCTGAGTGATCTAATATATGATAAATGTTGTAATACCTATAGAAAATAGTGAGTTAGTGTGATAGACTTAACTTAGAATTTCTTCATTCAGTTTGCAAGATATTATGTCAGTGTTAATGTTTATGCTTGAATTTCATAATACTATGTATGGTTAGCATTAAAGAATAAAATAGAACCATCAGCTATTGCTATTGTGTGCAATTCTTGGTAAACCACTAATGCTGCTTACCTGAAATTGACACTATGAACTGCATTCTTGTGTTAAAGCCAACACAGTATACCAGATTGCAGTCTGCAGTAAAATGCAATACGAGCTTTTGCAGTTTTTCCATTAACATTTTGATGTAACCTGTTGTATTAAGAATACCACTGTAACAAGATATTTTAGGTGGACTTGGAATGTTAAGAATATAATATATTGGACAACACAGACAATGCTCAACCACCTCTGAATTATGTTCAAACACCTTTCATCTGGATTGAAATAAGTAACATTTTGTTTATTTAACAATATTCATGCCTTTTTGTTGTACACACATTTAAATTACAAACCAACAAGAGCAAAGGAAACCTGATTGAAATGTACAGTGCCAAATTTAATATTAAGAATATGTAGCTAATTGGGTTCTTATAATGTTGTCCATCATTGTGCTATCTGAGTGCTTTCCATAACAAAAAGTAATAGCAAATGTCTCTCTTTCTGCCCTACTGGCAGGAGTGCAAATTGAAATTATTCTTAGGGTAATCATAGAATCATAGAATTCAAGATCAGAAGGGACCATTATGATCATCTAGTCTGACCTCCTGCAAGATGCAGGCCACATAAGCCGATCCACCCACTCCTTAAGCAAGCGACCCCTGCCCCATGCTTCGGAGGAAGGTGAAAAACCTCCAGGGCCACTGCCAATCTACCCTGGAGGAAAATTCCTTCCCGACCCCAAATATGGCGGTCAGCTGAACCCCGAGCATGCGGGCAAGACTCTCCAGCCATACCCTCTGGAAAAAGGCTAACAATATCCTATCATTAACCCATTGTACTAATTACCAGTGTGGCACTTAATTGACCTATTGACTAAGCCCGTTATCCTATCATACCATCTCCTCCATAAACTTATCTAGCTTAATCTTAAAGTCATGGAGGTCCTTCGCCCCCACTGTTTCCTTCGGTAGGCTGTTCCAGAATTGCACTCCTCTGATGGTTAGAAACCTTCGTCTAATTTCAAGCCTAAATTTCCTGACCGACAATTTATATCCGTTTGTCCTTGTGTCCACATTAGCACTGAGCTGAAATAATTCCTCTCCTTCCCTGGTATTTATCCCTCTGATATATTTAAAGAGTGCAATCATATCTCCTCTTATCCTTCTTTTGGTTAAGGAAAACAAACCGAGCTCCTCAAGTCTCCTTTCATACGACAGGCTTTCCATTCCTCGGATCATTCTAGTGGCCCTTCTTTGTACCCGTTCCAGTTTGAATTCATCCTTCTTAAACATGGGAGACCAAAGCTGCACACAATACTCCAAATGAGGTCTTACCAACGCCTTATACAACAGGACTAGCACCTCCTTATCCCTACTAGAAATACCTCGCCTAATGCATCCCAAGACCGCATTAGCTTTTTTAACGGCCACATCACATTGCCTACTCATAGTCATCCTACGATCAACCAGGACTCCTAGGTCCTTCTCCTCCTCCGTTACTTCCAACTGGTGCGTCCCCAGCTTATAACTAAAGTTCTTGTTAGTCATCCCTAAATGCATAACCTTACACTTCTCACTATTGAATTTCATCCTGTTACTAATACTCCAGTTTACAAGGTCATCCAAATCTCCCTGGAGGATATCCCGATCCTTTTCCGAATTTGCAATACCTCCCAACTTGGTGTCATCCGCAAACTTTATCAGCCCACTCCACTTTGTAGAAGAACCCAATACTGGTTTAAAAATACAGCTTGTTTTGCATTCTTAGGACTTGTACAAACACCGTGTCTAGACTACTTTAACTAAAATTATTTTTAAAATTGATATAGTTATATTGATGAAACCAGCCCCTTGTGTGGACACGCTTAAATTGATTTACATCTGACTTCACTTGAGTAAGCTAAATGGAGCCAGTTGTAAATTCATTTAATTGTGCCCACATGGATTTGCACCAGTTTAACTGAATCGATTTTAAAAAATATTTTATTTAAATCAATGCAATTTTTGTATATAGTCTCATCCTCAGACTCTAATGCAGTATCATTTTTAAAAATTCACCATCGTCGCTACAAACATGGACACTATATGTGAATGTTTATGGGCCAAATTCACTGTATCCAACTTTTGAAAACTACTGTTAAATCTTCTTTAGTGGGAAAGAATCATGCTTATGTATCTAGAAATAATGAATATCTACATTCCCTCCACTGTCGTCTTCATTCGCCTTTAAATTAAAATACGTGATTTAGCTTTATGGCAGGTGTTTCTGAACCCTCTTTATTAAGTTTCCCACATTCAATATGGGATTTCACTTCTCTCTAATTGGCCGCTTTTGCACTGGTGATACCATATATTGGATGTGTACTTAAATATTGTCTGGACTTCTACTATTTGTCTAATTTTTAAACTATATTTTAAAGACTTAAAAAAAAAATTGCACCTTCCTCACCGCCTGCTTACTTGAAAAAAAACACCTTAGCAGGTCCTACAGTTGTCTACAGAGCAGGTAAATCTACCACTCTTAGATTTTTGTAGTTGTGCTCTTTCTGGTAGAACACAGTGGTGCTACAGAAGTGGGGTTTTGTAGTTTGATTAATGCAGGCTTAAAGCATGTTCCTTTACAGAAAGTTTGGAACAAAAGATAGTAAACTTTATGATCTAATGTACTGTTTTCTTTTCTTTTATATGCTTATGATATATAGATCATAGAATATCAGGGATGGAAGGGATCTCAGGAGGTCATCTAGTCCAACCCGCTGCTCAAAGCAGGACCAATCCCCAGACAGATTTTTGCCTCAGATCCCTAGGTGGCTCCCTCAAGGATTGAACTTTCAACGCTGGGTTTAGCAGGCCACTGCTCAAACCACCGACCTATCCCTCCCACCCTTAATGTGAACTAAGTTATGACATTTTTCAATTTGATACACTACAATATCATGGAAAAAGTTGTATCTATTAGTGTCTCAGACAATTGTATATATTATAATTTGGGCTTTATGTAGTACCTATTGTCTTTACAGGTACACGCTGTAACACATAAAAAGTTGTCACTGTTTTTCATTAGACATTAGTTACATAATTAGAAGTAATCTCATATACTTACTCCTTAGTTATACAAAGTTTAAAATCAGTATCTTGGAGTAAAGTTAGTTATTTTATCAGTACTGATAACTTTCAAAATGGGGGAAAAAGGTTTTATTGTTTCAGTTTTGCTGTAGTGATCACTACTGAGAGCTGAGTTGGCACAAAGCAGTCTCCTTTCTAGATAAAAGGGAAACGAGCTATGAGATAAGTTATTGATGAAATTAACTACTGAAGTGGAGAGGAAATGTGGCTGGCCAATACATGTCATAGTGTGAGCTCTATTAAATGAATATATGTGCAGTCAACCATTCTCAAGACCCACACTGGTCTTGAACTGCATTGATCTATAGTATAATTCTAAATGAAATTGATGGATGAGAGCAGCCATTGACAGGAAGGGTAAAAATAGCCATGAAATGTCTTGTATAGGAAAAAGTATGATAGAAAGTAGACTGTTGATCTATGCCATACATTGAAATGTGCATTGGGATTGTGGAGTTCTTAGATACTGTTAGGTATCTCACCTTAATTATATTTCCTTATATATCAATGGACACTTCAAAAACTACTTTGCAATATTTTCTTATTTTATGAAAAGTGAATACATCAATGTGTTGTCCAGAGATTCACTACATTCGGGGCATTCATTTTTTATAGTTTTGTGATTTGAGGTTCTGAACTATGAAAGAGATTTTTATGTCATAGTGAAGTAAATGAAGCATTTTGGAAGCTATTTACACTGAGATTTTAAAGACTGATTTTCTTAATATGTGCTGAATATTGTTGAGTAAAGGTACACAGGTAAACTTCTTGGAAAGAGGATTGTATGAAAATGCCACCTTCAGTTCACATATAATTTCAGGTGCCTTCTCTCTGAACTATGTCCTTTCAGACTGTTAACTCATTGAGCTGCTAAATTTACAGGCATTCATGAATAAAACATTGGGTTCAGATAGACTTTACCTACATCGGGTTCAACGTACTTTGATTGTGACACCAAATTCATCTGGATTTGAGCACCCAAACAAAATGTACTTACTGGCACTTTGTCAACCTGCTTCCTGTAATACAAAACCTTTTTAAATTTTGTCTTCCCTCAGGGGCACTCTTTCTGGTACGCTGGCTATTAGAGGCACTGCATTTAGCTCATTGCTTTATCCTCTATGTAAAAGGACTCAAACTAGTCAAGAGAAACTCCTTTGCCAATGAGCATAGGATGAAAGAAATAACTGCTAACTCTCTTCTAGTGGTGAAACTACTTTGTTAGCAAAGTTTTAACATAATTGATTGCAAGCCTAGAGCTAGGAACATTATGAAATGTATGTATTAATATTGTATGCAGGTTAATTCACAGAATTGTATATATGTGCATGCTCTCTCTCTACATACATATGTATGTATAGATATATATATAGAGAGAGAGAGAGAGAGAGATCTCTATATGTAAAAAAACTTAGTTTAGCATAAATCACTTTGAAAATGCATTTTACTGTCTCTTAACTCCATTAACATTATTGCATGTTGTTTGTGAGAGGACAATGCAAGTACACCTCTACCCCGATACCACCTGACCCGATATAACACAAATTCAGATATAACTCGGTAAAGCAGCTCTGAGAGGGGGCGCACTCCAGCAGATCAAAGCAAGTTCGATATAACGCGGTTTCACCTATAACGCGCTAAGATTTTTTGGCTCCCGAGGACAGCGTTATATCGGGGTGGATGTGTATTGCTATAGTCTATAATGTAACACTAGTGAGTGTAATTGTGTTTGGCTAGTATAAAAATGCTTGCTTCTAATCTGTCAGGTTTAACTGGTGACATGTCATGATGTAATAAATAACATAGTGTATTTTAAAAATCTCTGCAAATATCAATTATTCATAAAACTTGAATATGAGAATGGATCCATAGTTACTCCAATGGCATGACTCTAAAATAGTCATGTCTACTTCAATTATTATGATTTTACTTAACTTCTGTGCTGAATGACTAGTAGAGAAGAATGCCTTTCATTTTATATATCTTTTAATTATTAAATAAAATATGTATTATATTTTCTCTTTAGAAGGAATGTTGCATATTCATGTGGTATTAAAAGGCATTTTTGTTAAAATTCTGGTTTGAATGCTGATCTTTAAAATTATTATGTATTTGTATATGGATAGAATTTACCAGTAGGATATTACTCTTTCCACAAAATATTGATATTTGATATCTGTTAGGACCACCAATAACATATATACACTCACTTTGTCTAGGAAATATTTATGTACAAATTCATCTCTTGGATTGTTTTGGAAAAGGAAAATTGGAGGAAACATCATAAGGTGTATACCTTAGTAAAGGAAAACTCTTTCCCTCACTAGTGCTAAATAAATAAATAAAAAATTTTATGGTTCCTAATGTCTGAAAATTTAAAACTTTTAGCATTTTGACAAGTATAATTCTTGCCAGGTTCTGGATTTGTATTCAGCAAGCTATTTAAATTTATATTTATATTTTTAAATAAATTTAAATAGCTTGCTGAATAGGTATGTATATATCTACACAATATTCAGCTGTAACTTTTTTTGGAATCTATTCATTAAATAATATGAATATTCTCTATACTGGCCATATCCACCAATCTAGTTATCATTATTTTCCTCCAGTGTTGAGTTTCTAACACTTTATACTAGTCTGCTCTTTGTAAAACACATAAATTGTTTGTAATGTCACTAATTCTCTTCGGTTACTTTTATGTTCATGTCAATCTGCGTGGTTAGCTTCCACCACATCTTAATTATAGATTAGTCACGTGCTGAAAGGTTATCTAGTTTTGGAACCATGACATCCACAAATGTTTTAAAATCCATTTTGGAGTTGATTTCCTTTAAATATAATTTATACATGTGTTCTGGAGTCTGATAATGAACCAGGCTTCTATGCACACTTAATAAATATGGCATCTTGATAGGTTTCAGTCTGGGTCAGTAAAGAAGTGTATATTAGAAGGGATTTCTAAGATCCAATCACAAATTTAAATGGAATCATAAGCTTAAACATCTCTGAAATTTATAATAGCTTTAATATCTCAATTACACAAATAGCTGTATGAATCATTTCTTCAAAAATGCTCATCCCGGCATAATACTAACAAGTCAATGGAGTTACACCTGAGATGCATTTTACTCAATATATCTTTCATTTACTGATCTAAATTTAGATGGTATAAAATACTTAAAGTAGAATCTGTTCTTGTTACTTACATGCATGTCTATATTGATTTTTAAAAAAAATTTATCAAGATTGTATTGAAATAATGTGTGACATCTGTAATATTCCTTAAAGAAAGCATTTAACCAAAACAAAACACTTAGGCCTTGCTTCAAAACCATTGGGTCTTTGGATCAGGCCCTTAATATGTAGGAATAATTACATAAAAATATATAGAAAGAGGATAAAGAAACAATTTCAGTTTGAGGTAACAAACCGGAAATTTTATAAAACCTTGCGGGGGGGGGAAGCTGGCTGTATTGTGATGTATGGTTTCTTTTTGTAATTTTAAGGTTCGTGTTTTATTCGAACTGATCAGCTAGATGGTGAAACAGACTGGAAGCTCAAAGTTGCTGTCAGCTGCACACAGAGGTTACCAGCTTTGGGGGTAAGCTTTACAGCTATTTATTTCACTATCTCTTCAGTGTATCTATTTATACCTTGTATATAGTAGAAAGCTTTATTACAGTTACTATGTATAAATATGTTTCTAATTAAAAAGAAATTAATCCATGAATGCAATATTAGTCTTTGCTATAAATAATAAGTAATGCATCTGTTTTTAATTCTATGGAAAAGACTGGATTATGCAAATATTTAATTTTTCCATTTAAAGGAGCAAGAGAGGGATACAGTTGGGTTTGTCTCTTCCATTGAATATAGGCTTGGGGATTTGGGACATAGCAGTCCACTCTCGTAAGGTGAATGCTTCCTGGCACAGAGGCTTTAGGGTCCTTTTGGGTGAGGAATACAGGATTACACAAGGATAGAGATTTGCAGTGACTGCTTGCCTATTTTATGTGTGTGTTTTTATAGGCAGTACAGGTAATGATGCCTATAGTTAAGGATGCCCAACATTTTCCTTTACAAGAACCTGTTGTTCAGTTGCTTATAACTTTGTCAAACGTAAAATGTTTGAATTTAAATTTTCCATGCCAGGTGTCTGCCTTAGAAAAGTTTCAGCTAAATTGACTCAGCTGTTTCCATGAAAGGGGTTAGGAAAAATATATATTGTTTTGCTTATGTTAAAAAAGTTCTTAGATCTGTTTTGTTGAGAAACTCTAATGTCTCTGTACTTTGGATATGGGGTACTTGAAATTTGCCTGGGAATGGGGGTTGTTGCCGCCCTGGCATAATGGATGTTCTTTTTGCTGTCCCTGTGAAAACTCTGTGAAAAAGTCTCTGAAAAGTTTGTGTGAGCACATGCTCAGTAGATACTTCCTGGAATCTGGCAACTGACTTTTCGGAAGATTTAATCAGCACTGGGCTTGTCCATCCCCTTACAACTCCTTTATGCCAAATGGACTGTGAACATGCCATCTCCACAAACAAAATGAGCATGCTTCATCTTGGGACTGCAGGAGTTCAGCAGGACTTTTTCTGCAATGTCTCTTTCCAACTGCTTGTGACTGCTGTGGAACTGGAGCTAGCAGCTGTGGGATTGTCTTTCCTGTGCTCTCAATGCTCTCCTTTCTGGCACTCAGGAAAGGAGGAGGAAACCACTTGACTTGAATGTAGAGGGAGTGGGGTGTGGGAGTGAAGCTTGGGAAAAGAGATGTGGGCAGCAGGATAGGAGCTGGTGTCAGGTACAGGAGCTGGAGAGGGCAGGCACAGGAGCAGAAGAGGACAGGGAGAGACTGGGGCACAAAGATCTCTAACCACAAATGCATGCTCCCTCACAGAACCTGGACTTGAACCCAGAGATATCATGCGTCCCCACATTCCTCTGCTGTCTAGCAAATAGCTGTGAAACTTACTGGCAAAATGTCTCTCCAGTCCCCTCCAGTAGAAGGTCAGCATAAATAACAACCTTCTACTGATACCAGTTACTCAGCTCAAGCAGAAGAAGTCTGTGTTGTAGATCTAAAGATCCCAACCCTGCTGATGACTATGTGAGAGGTCAGTGTGGTTTCACACAGTGAAAGTTTTTGTTTTTTCAATTGTTAAGTTTCTAAAAAAATTGGCTATTACGTTTTAAAAGAACCCTTTAGTAAAAGAAAGTTACAGTTACAAAGTCAAGAATTCACAAGTTAAGAAATGCCTAAGTTAAGGTTGCCCATGCAACTTTAATTTGGGTTCCTTGTGCCTAGCATATATACCTTATGATATAGCCCTCCTAAAGTTGGTTAGAGTGCAGCTAACCTGTAACAAAACACATGAAGTTTGTTGCAGTGTAACTCATCTTCAGATCCAGAAAAACCTCACTTCCGCATTTCCACCTTCAACCAGGGTTTTGTGGGGGACGGGAGGAGCGGAATTTATCTGAAGAACACAACTGTGGGCTAAGAGGGAAGCTGGCAGCACCAAACAGAAGTAGCTGTAGGCTTTCTTTGTTTGTGGATATAAACTATGCCATGATGAATAAGGGAGATTATTCTTTTATTTTCAGGTTAAAATTTGAAAGCTGTCCTATGCCTGGATATTATAAAAATCTGTTTTTTGCATTCAGGGAAAATGCCTAGAAAAAGATCATTTAAAAATGTTTCTTCTAAAGTTAGAGAATATTTATCTTCTACTCCTCTTTTCTACCTCCCCCTCACAATCCTCAAAAATGTTCAGTTGTCCTTGAAAGGATCATTGTCTTGGATTTCTAGGTCTGGCCAAGATTCTCAGTGCAAAAATGGAGAATGTATAGGACTGGCAAAAGTGGGTTTAAACCATCTCTCAAACTCCTGGATCCTTGGGCTGATAGGTTGGCCCGGATATCTAGTGCAAGGTAGAGCATGATGAGTAAGCTGTTGCAGCAGCCATAGATTGCCAGGGCACAGGGGACACCCCAGTTATGCTTCATTTCCCAGGAACACAGCCTCATGCAGCAGCTGTCTGCCACCTGAAGAATACCCAATGCAGGGCCAATTAAGGAACTTTGGGCAAGCTACGTGTTCCATGCAAATTAATTTATTTAAATTAGAAATCCAGTTACTAATAGATTTTAACATCTCATGCTGTAGTTTTTTAAAATATGGAAAATTTCACAATTTTGTCCATGTTTAGGGCCCATGCACATATTCCCTCTTCAAAAGAGTTTGTTGTATCTGCACACACTCTTATGTTTGTACTGCGCCTGGTAGGATCTCAGGTCATGGAATGCATAGCTCCACCCTCTGATGGGTTTGGGAATAGTAGGCTGGAGGAAAACTAACAGTCCCACTTCAGCCTCTGGTCCACTGTGGGACTATGTGCCATTGCTTGCTTTATAGCTTCTTTGTGCCCCTAAAAATCCTGACTCATGGTGATAAATCTGAAAACTAAATTTAAGCCTTAAAGTGTGAAATAAATGATTGTTCAAGTTCTTCTGAATGGAACTATCAGTCCAACCTGTGGAGCTCTTGGAGCACCTACATAATTCTAGCTTAGTCAAGTGATCTTTTCAAATTCTTATGGTTTGGACTATGTTGTTGAATAGTGTGTAGTAATTTTGTAATCTAATATTGTGTGTGAATGAGCTGAAAATACCAAACTACTTTGAATCACCACCTTGATTTCAGCCGGAGTCATGGAAATCCAAAATAACTGTTATCATGTTATGGGAGGAAAATATTATAAATACAATAAACATTGTTTTTATCCATTATAACAAGATGTATAATATAAAGCAGGGCCCATGCCATTTACTGTAGAAATACATGTAAATGTGATGTATTCTTTTTGAAAAAGTTCAACGGTAACAACCGGAAATATTTTCAAAATTCTTCACACTTTATGTAGAAGATATTATGCACAACATGAAGTGTAAAAATCACCTGCTGAGATGAGGTTTTCCTCAGAGAATGTCTTCTAAATTCTAATACTTAGAAACAATGAAGCAGCCATGTTAAATATGAAAAAAAAATTATTTAATTTGAGCGGTCCATTCTAGTTACCCATTCTCACTTCTTTAATCTCAGCCCAACGAATATTTTGTTGAAAGTTTGAAGAAATTTAGGGAAGCTAAGTGTGTAAGTATAAAAGTGTTCTGACTTATTTTTTCAAAATGTTCCTACCTTTTGTTTGTGTGCTCAACTAAAAAATGACTTTGTTTTACATGCCTACCTGATTTACGCATGTAGTTCACAACAGGGACACCTACTTTTGAAAGACTTGAGTTTTTTTTTTTAATCAGGATGTCATAATGCCAACAGCAGCATCCTCTAGAACTGGAAGTGTGTGTTCCTTCCTGTGACAGCTTTGGTCCCTCTACCTGTGTGATGACTCTCCCTTAGGAAAGCGTAGTGTCACTGGAAGCATTTTTACTCTTTTACTCATTCCATGTATGCAAACACTGGGATTGTGGCCCCTTATGCTCTTCCTACTTTTGTGTACCCATTTAGAACCAGCCACACAAATCTAGAACCAGTTGTTTTTGATAGCCATTCCCCCTAGGGCTAAGAAGTTTCTGGTGCTTTAGAAAATATGAAGGTTTTGACTTTGTAACTCAAGTAGCAATTAACCAGTTACACAGTTTGGAACATGAGCCCTAAACTCCAGAGAATTTTTGTATAACCAGAGGACATAACACATTCACTTCTATCAATGCTATATAACAAATGCCTATCAATAAATAATAATCCGTCTCCCATAGAAGGTATATGAATAAAGTCCCTTCAGCTCACATCTTTGATATGCATATAGTGATAATTTGTAGTATTTGGGGGTTAAAGTGTAAATGACAAGCTGCAGGAATAGGCTGGACTTATTCTTTTTACAATAATTCTTGAATGCCACCTGCTGGGCTATATCTAAAATAGCTGTGGTGATATCACACTGATATATAGATTCCCCACCTCCCCCCCATTCAGCTCTCCTTATTTAGACAAAGGTCGCCTGAAGTAGGAGCAAGTTTTGCCTTAGGGTAAGGAGTTAATAGACTGTATGCACAACTCTACATTAATTGCTACTGCAGTGGCAAGAAAAGCAGGAACAGATTAATACAAAATGTTCAGTGGCTCCACTTAAAGTTAATTCTGGCTGTAGAGATATTAGCATTGTAGCAGTGTCCCCCTTTTTAAGTATGTGAAATATCTTTGAATTCAATACTATCTCTAAAACTGGAATGAAAATGCTCACTGCATTTGGATATGCAACTACTAAACTAAATTAAGGTTTGCAGTTTACTACTAGTTTAACAGAAATTATAGATTTAACTACAAAACAGCAAAATGTCAGGTTCTATTGATGTAACAAGTCCATCAGAAGGCATGGAGTGGCTTCAGGTCTGGTTTCAAAGGGGTCCTTCACCCTCTGCCGACCCCCTGCTTGTGTCCAGATCCTGGGTGTGTTGGGAAGCAGATGGTCTCAACTGCACCACAGTCTTCCCTGTGGATGATCCTGATACTGTTACTGGCTCGGAGCTCCGACAGTCATCTTCGTTACACAGGGTCTCTGGCTGAACTTGGAGCACATTTCCAAAGGAGAAGTTTTTATTACTGTATATACTTTGATATTATACATGACTATATCTTTAAGAATTGAAAAGGATGGACAATAAGTGTAATTTGAGTATAGATATAGACTAAACAATTGGGTCTTGCATTTAACAGCATATAGTGTCCATAATTGTCACTCATTTTGATTTCTTTAGTTATCCAATGTAAAGTATTATGAGTATCTTGTGTAATCATGATCTGTCAGTCCCATCAACAGTGCAGCATTGTAACCTTATCCACTGTGACACCAGGAATAAATAAACCTGCAAACCTTCAGAGCTTTTCCTAAAGAACAGATGATACCACCAAAGATGATCAGTACAGATTTTGTTGTCTTCTCAAACCACTTAATGTGATCAGAGAATTAAAATTTCAACAAGTCATTTAATGATGGCTGTGCAGCAAGGACTGTAGCACCCAGGTTAGGTTTCTTGTGGTTTCGCAGTCATGTGTGGGGCAGAGTTTTTTCTGGCACTATGCATGTTCTGGGACATTCTTCTCTGGCTTATTTGATCAAGTAAATTTATTAACAGCAGTGAGGTCACTGTAATTTTCAATAAATGGTGACTTGCTGATTTATATCAAAAGATCCATACAGCAGTAAACAATACCATTTACATTTAATTAGTTTTATTGAACCAAAGGCAATTTTATTTGTAATGAACTACTTGTTATGATTAAGGATGTATTTTAATGATCTTTAAGTAAGGCGAACAAATGTTGCCCTTGACCTAATAAGGGAGGTTTTTCTACATTATTGACAAATTCAGAGTGATTTCAAAACTATTATTGTGAAATGTAAAGGAAAACATTGCTGTATCATCATTCAGTCATTTCATGACTAATGTAAACAGATTAAATGCATTTTTCTAAATTGTTTACAGATAATAGCATCAGCTAACATGTTATTTAGTGTTTCAAAAGTTCAGTTTACTGTTGTATTAAAATAAGTTAATTTCATAGTCTAGACTGTTCTAGACCCTGGTTTTTTCATTATTCTTTTAACCTAGAATTGCTGTAGAATTCAGCTGGTTTTGGCTATTTACTTACTTTTCTCTTAAGTATGCATATAACTGAGATAATTTACCTCATAAATATGATGATTTAGATGGGCCAGCATTTCACCCAGAATTTGTGGCTTGTGAAAGTAATTCTAGACATGCTGTGAATTTCATGAACATTAATTTCTTTATATTAATATGATTTTATTGATAAATGATTTATTTAATAATCTTATTCCATTATTCTTAAAAGCCATTTATAAAAGAAAAACACTTCAGTGCTGTAGTGTCCTTTTGTACAGGCCATGCAGATTTTCCCTGTTCAAAGTAGTTTAAACTATTTTCATACGGTACTATGTCTATCATAAGTCCCCATCTGTGTTAGTTTTCCAGCCTCAGATTGTGCAGCATTAACTCCACTGTGTAGCTACTGGTGTGAGAGCAAGAGAAGCTTCTGTCTCTGGGATGGTAGTGTTGGATGGAGGAAAACCTTCTGCCCCCTTTCTGTCCCACTTAAGTTGTAAGACTAAGGCCTTGGCTACACTTGCCAGTTACAGTGCAATAAAGCCTCCCAGAGCGCTGTACATCACTCCCCGTCCACACTGGCAAGGCACATACAGCGCTGTGTCTCCACGGCTACAGCGCAGCTGGTACTCCACCTCCCCGAGAGGAATAACAGCTGTTGCATATTGGCTGAGATGCTGCTGCTCCAGTGTAAATGGGGAGTAACGTTATTACGCACTGATTGACCTCCAGAAACTCCCCATAATCTTTTTAACTGAAGCGTCTTCTCTTGTTTTGTTGTGAACTCCGGAGGAGGAAGTGCCCTTTCAAAGCTCTGTTTCATGGGCTGCTTATCAAAAAAACACAGCTACTGTTTGCTTTGAATGAGTACCCACAGCTAATGTTTGCTTGAAGAGAGGGGTTGGGGTCCGTTTTGGTGAGCGGCTGCTTATCTGGTCTATGAGAAAAAAAAAAAACAGCTGCTGTTTGCTTTCAGTGAGTGAGAGGGGCTGGGGGAAGGAGGGGGGTCTGAACTTACAGGACAGCGTGCTGACACACTCTCAGCACTCCAAAACCCCACTCTCTCTCCTCCCACGCTCCCTGTCACTCTCCACCCCACCCCCCATTTGAAAAGCACGTTGCAGCCTCTTGAATGCTGGGATTGCTGCCCATAATGCACCACTCCCAATGCAGCTGCAAATGTGGCCACGACAGTGCGCTGTCGGCTGTCAGTGTGGACAGATTGCAGCGCTTTCCCTACTCAGCTGTACGAAGGCAGGTTTAACTCACAGCGCTGTACATCTGCAAGTGTAGCCATACCCTAACTGTGGACCATGGCCATCTTAAAAATTATCCTTGGTTGATAAACAATTGGGATATGGAATTACATCCATACTGTTCATGTTAAATGCTTAATGTTGTACTGTGCATCTGATTGCAGCAGAAATGTCCCTTGTTCGGAAAACAAAGTTACTCAAGGAAGCTATTGAGTGCAGCAGGTATGCCATTTAGGCAAACTCCCCCCCCCCCACTTACAAGCAACCTATCAAATAAAGTACTGTTTTGGTATCCTCTGTAAGTGTAAATGAGTATAAACATTCTAGCACTTAGAGAAGAGGCCACACTTGGAATACTCTGGAGGTTCTAGCTACCTCAGAATAAAAGGATATTAGAGACTTCTGTAGAAACTGGCCACAAAAGCATAGGGGATTTTAGGATCTTAATTCTTGAGAAAGATGAGAGAATTCATTTTTCACAAAATGGAAATTAAGAAGGCTTCTGAAAGACAAAGATGCTCTTAGATCTCAAAAACAAAAAAAGGAGGCAAAATATAAGGTGAAGAGAATGAGAACTAAAGAACTTAGATAAATATTTATACAGAGTGGTTAAAATGTAATAAACTACAAAGGGCATCATCAGTAGGAGCAATTAGTAAAACCAGTAGAAGAACCATTTGGGATCAGGAAAGTATATTGTTGAACAAATGCTAATTTACATGAGATGAATCTTCCCAATTCCATGCCTTCTCATGTTGTTTCTCAGCGAAGGTACTCTGGAAAGAAAGAGAGAACGTTTTTGCTTGACACACTTCAGTGACTGTTTTTATTGTGTATGAGTATGTGTGTGGTATTAGTTTTCTGCTGTACTATCCAGTTCTGAGAGACTCTTATTTTTCAGTGTACAATAAAGCACATCATAGCCTGGATTATCTAAATTGTAGGTGATAACAGATTGGGAAGAAGTGAATAATGAAGATATAGGACACCACATGTGTATTAGTTTCCTATGAATTATTTCTCATGAAGCTGATGAAAACTAACTTAATAGGACAAGAATGCGATGAGTGGAACGTGTGAAAAACGACAATAAATGGCTGATGGTTTAAGATGAAAAAAGATATTTTTCAAGTGTTAGTGTTGAAACCTGATTTACTTTTATAACACTTGTCAACAAAATAGTAGAATGATATACGGATATATAGTCGTGCAGAGTATGGAGTAAGATATATTTCTTAACAACAAAATAAAAATGTCAGTTACAAATTAATATGGTGACGTGTAGTTTTATGTATAGAGGTACTTTTTCAGAATAAGATGGAAGCGAGTTTGATAAAATGCAAATGAGAGTTTAATGTGTGGATAATTAATGAATGTACTTCTTTATCTAAAGAACTAAAAATATGGTAAAATGGCTATGGATCTCAATATTTCACTATCGGGAGAATCACAATAACAGATGCTTCAGATATTAAGACATGATATTTAACTCTTAGGTTACCAAATTTGTGTTTTAGTAAACCCCCATATATTCAAAGTGTCAGCATGGACGGATGATCGCTATGTATAAATCGCTTTATAAATAAGACTCTTTCTACATTTAAGGTCAAATTGTGATAACGTGACCATGATGAAGGGTGTAAAAATGCTTAATTCAGCTTCTGAAGGTGGCACATCCCAGATATCACAAATGGAGTGCCACTGCCTTTATAGTCTGCTGCGCAGAGAAACCGTGGCTAGTATGAAGGAGGTCTCTTTACTTCCATGCAGCTGATCAGCCAATGGAAAAAAAGGAAGTGAGAGGTGGTGTGTGGTATGATAGTTCACTTAGGGAACAGACAGAGACTGTAGTGCAGTTTGTGATTGGGTGGACTCTCTCTGATGTCAAGTCCCCAATCACTCTGGTTTCTTTACCCTTCCAATGTAGATGGTCTCACTAGGTATCCACGGATGTTCTTGGTCCAATTCCAGTGAAATCTTACTTGATCAGTTTTTGGTATTGACTGTCCAGAATGCACTAAAAGTAGGACTGACAAGCGGTTAAAAAAATTAAACACGATTAAACAATAATAGAATGCCATTTATTTAAATATTTTTGAATGTTTTCTACATTTTCAAATACATTGATTTCAATTACAACACAGAGAGTACAGTGCTCACTTTATATTTATTTTTGATTACAAGTATTTGCACTGTAAAAAACAAAAGAAATAGTATTTTTCAATTCACCTAATATAAGTACTGTAGAACAATGTTTTTATCATGAAAGTTGAATTTACAAATGTAGAGTTATGCACAAAAAACAACTGCATTCAAAAATAAAACAATGTAAAGCTTTAGAGCCTGCAAGTCCACTCAGTCCTACTTCTTTTTCAGCCAATTGCTCAGACAAACAACTTTGTTTACATTTGCAGGAGATAATGCTGCCTGCTTCTTGTTTACAATGTCACATGAAAATGAGAACAGGCGTTCGAATGGCACTGTTGTAGCCGGCGTTGCAAGATATTTATGTGCCAGATGTGTTAAAGATTCATATGTCCCCACCATTTGAGGGGACATGCTTCCATGCTGATGACGGGTTCTGCTTGATAACAGTCCAAAGCAGTGCGGACCGATGCGTGTTCATTTTCATTATCTGAGTCAGATGCCACCAACAGAAGTTTGATTTTCTTTTTTGGTTGTTCGGGTTCTGTAGTTTCTTTATCAGAGTGTTGCTCTTTTAAGGTTTTTGAAAGCATGCGCCACACCTTGTCCCTCTCAGATTTTGGAAGGCACTTCAGATTCTTAAACCTTGGGTCGAGTGCTGTAGCTGTTTTCAAATTCTCATATTGGTACCTTCTTTGTGTTTTGTCAAATCTGCAGTGAAAGTGTTCTTAAAATGAACAACATTTGCTGGGTCATTATCCGAGACTGCTATAACATGAAATATATGGCAGAATGCGGGTAAAACAGTAGAGGACATACAATTCTCCCCCAAGGAGTTCAGTCACAAATGTAATTAACACATTATTTTTTTAACAAGCATCATCAGCATGGAAGCATGTCCTCTGGAATAGTGGCCAAAGCATGAAGGGACCTACAAATGTTTATCATATCTGACATGTAAATTCCTTGTAGTGCTGGCTACAAAAATGCCATACAAATGCCTGTTCTCACTTTCTGGTGACATTGTAAATAAGAAGAGGGCAGCATTATCTCCTGTAAATGTAAACAAACTTGTTTGTCTTAGCGATTGGCTGAACAAGAAGTAGGACTGAGTGGACGTGTAGGCTCTGAAGTTTTTCATTGTTTTGTTATTGAGGGCAGTTATGTAACAAAAAAAATCTACATTTGTAAGTTGCACTTTCACCACACAGAGATTGCACTACAGTACCCGTAATGAGGTGAATTGAAAAAAAATACTATTTCTTTTGTTCCTTTTGCAGTGCAAATATTTGTAATCAAGAATAATATACACTTTGATTTCAATTACAACATAGAATACAATATATTTTAAAAGGTAAAAAAATTCCAAAATATTTAATAAATTTCACTTGGTATTCTATTAATAGTGCAATTAAAACTGTGATTAATTGTGATAATTTTTTTGAGTTAATCGCGTGAGTTAACTGCGATTAATCGACAGCCCTAACTAAAAGGTTTGTACCCACAACAGTGAGGAGAGTTCCGCTAGAGTATAACTTATTGTGTGTGTCTAGCACGTCTGTTAGATTTTAGCCCATAGTATTTTTTTGTGATATGTTTAACTTTTGGATGAAGTTCTTAAGGCAGGGGTAGTTGGTAGATTGACCGTGGGCCAAATCCAGACCTCCAGACGCTTTTTAACAGACCTCAAAATCTTTTTATTTACTTATCATTGCTTTTTTATTATTATTGTCTCTGGAGTCTGGACCTTGCCTGTACCTTGACAAAGAAATTTGGACCTTGACCAAAAAATAGTTGACTACCCCGTCTTAAAGGGATAATAGTGAAGGACATATCTTTCAGAATTATCAAAATCATTCTTTTTCTAATAACACCTTACAATCTCAAAATCCTTGGTTTTGTTTTTTTGTTTTTTTATATTTCTGGTTTTTAAATAGCCACATTTTCTTTTTTTAAATATACTTGTATAAAATTGTGTAAATTTTTTAGTTCTCTAGAAAGTTGCTGTCTTAATAGCTTTGGAGATTGAGAAGTCTTTTGTAAACAAAATAGGTACAGTTTATACAGTGACACTGCAAGACTCACTGCTGCCTTGCCAATGTGCCTTCCCCCCAACTGGAGGGACCAGCTCAGCAGGATAACCATAGTTCAGTCTCCATGTCCATTTAGTTAATGGTTTATCTGCTGACACAGAGAGCAACATTGTTAATATAGCTTCCAACTCAACAAGATAGTTAATTATGTGCCTAACTTTGAGCATGTGAGTAATCCCATCAATTTATCATGCTCCTGTTGCAGTTGATGGAATTTTTCACATCTACTACAATGAGAGCAGGAGCAAATTCACGGTGCCAGTTCTAAACGGGGGTGGGGTGGTACTGATGTGGACATCTGGACACTGGACTGAGACCACCAAACTAATTTCCCATAGAACATTAAGTAAATCTAAGCTTTCTGTTACAGAATAGCTAGGGGAAAATCTTTTTTTCCCCTCTTTGTTGACTTTGGTGATTTGACAGCACTTAACATTTATTCGGTTTCATTGTTTTCCCCTATATATTCAGTCATTTTCTCCCTTGCTGAAAAAATGCCCATGATTGTCAACAAGGAGGGAGAAAACCCTTTTAATTTTTTTTAAAGGGAAAAAAAATCAGGAGATACAATTTTCATTTTAAATTAGGCTATTAAAACAAACCTCCAATAAACAAAATCCCTTTCACACTTAAGCTATAAATACAAAACAGTTCGATAGGTGGCATCTAGCATTTGTACAAACTTGATATTTTCGTTATGTTTTCTAGCACACGAACCCTGTATAATATGAGATATACTGTAAGCAGGGTCTGATCCTATTCCTTACTTGAGTAAAATTCTCATTGACTTCACTGAAAAAAGAAATGTATTGATATTTTAAAAACATAAAAATGAACAGTTGCTTAGGTGTGTGTATGTGTGTATATATATATGCAATTTAATCAATTGATGATTAAGTAAATGTATTATGTATTACAGGATCTTTTTTCAATCAGTGCTTATGTTTATGCTCAGAAGCCACAATTGGATATTCACAGTTTTGAAGGTACCTTCACACGGGTGAGTAATACCTACGTGCGTACCTGTCTCTATCCCAACCCCTCTACTTTCCTCCAGATGTGGAACCCAGTTTCAGTATCTAAACACTATTTTTCTCTGAGTTTTAGATGAGCATTTGCTATGCCCTTGTTATAGAAGTATTTTATATTAGCAATATTTTTGACAATAAATGGCAGGAAATTATATTAGCAAAGCCATGAAGGTTTTTTTAAAGTAGAAACTAGAAATTGAGAATTTTATATGTCCAGATGTGGTAGTATTGTTGTAGAAATAGTTCAAAATAATATGTTAATGTTCATTTTACTTCCAACCACAAAATATATATTGTCTAAAATACATATCATAGGCTGAGGTGAAATTGATCATTTAGACATTTGTCAGTAGTGTGAGGCAAAGCAGTTGCTAACTTTTCTACACTGAAGAACCATGGTTTTAAATTCAGTGTAAATCATATCATATGCTGGCTATTGTGACTTCCACGTGAGAAGCTTGTATTTTCAAAATTCAGTGTGTCCCTAAAAGAATAAAAGGTAACTGGAAAGAGGCCACATACACTTGACTTAGGACCAAAATTACTCTGAAAAGAAACCTCCCAATATCTGTCCCCAGAATTTTGTTTTTGTTTGGTCGGTTTGTTGCTTTTATTCTTTAATTTTAAAATAGACTTTGTTAATTTTCTAAAGTAAATTTATAACAGTAATTTATTGTTCATAGGGGTTGTTTTTGTGGCTTGGTTTTTGTTGATAATGGGAAAAGGAAGGATGAGGATGTGAAGAGACTACACAATAACCATAAGGTATAACCATAAGGTTATTGTCTGTGAAAATAAGCATAATGCAGGTAAACTTACCTGACCATTACCCTGTAGGACAGGTCATGAATCCTTGTTAATCATTGATAATGTTTCTCCAGATCCATCTTTGCCTCCTCCTTCTAAGACTCCTACAAAATCATCAGGAGTTCTTCTTCACGCAGCACACAGTCAACTTGTGGAACTCCTTACCTGTGGACTATAACAGTGCTAGGACTATAACAGTGTTTAAAAGGGGACTGGATAAATTCATGGTGGTTAAGTCCATAAATGGCTATTAGCCAGGATGGGTAAAGAATGGTGTCCCTAGCCTCTGTTCGTCAGAGGATGGAGATGGATGGCAGGAGAGAGATCACTTGATCATTGCCTGTTAGGTTCACTCCCTCTGGGGCACCTGGCATTGGCCACTGTCGGTAGACAGATACTGGGCTAGATGGACCTTTGGTCTGACCCGGTACGGCCTTTCTTATGTTCTTATGTTCTTAGGAGGATCCTCCTCACCTTTTATGTTGCTGCATCCTCTGGTGCCATTACTATCTCCAGTGAGATCCATAGCAGATTTGAGATCAGATCTTCAGTTAGAAGAGGACAAAGGAAGAGTTAAAAGATCTGAACCATCCACATTTGTCACCCAAGTCTGGATTTTCTCTGTCTTCTGGACAGTTTGTGCCTCCTTCCTGGGGGTATATTCTTGGATTCCAATATTTGGAGAAACTGGAAGTCCTGGGCTCTGTGGACTTACTGGGCTCCAACACAGGAGTTTCTGAATCATCCAGTTTGTGGATAAAGAAGTGAATCTTCGGATCTGATTTCATCAGATCCATCTGCAACTCAGTCAGTGGTCCCATACGCTTTGTCTGAAGAAGAGGATGAGGAGTTTGCTCCTCTTTTTGAGCAAGATCAATTTGATTCAGACTTAGATCCTGAATTGTAGCCTGATGAGCATGTGGGTGTTGCTTCTGCATTATCTCCTTCTCAAGAGGCTTTGCAATTCCATGAACTAGTGGGTCACATTGCATCGACTTTGAACTTACCTTTGGTTACTGTGAAAGAGGCATCACATCCTGTATTTGACGTTCATGGTGCTCCTCCCAGGAATAGGATGCTGTTCTTCTTCGAGTGATTGCTCCTATGCATTCCAGTTAGGTGTGCGCGCGCCCCGTGCACGGCTCGTCGGAAGCTTTTTACCCTAGCAACACTCGGCTGGGCGCCCCCTGGAGTGGCGCCGCTATAGCGCCGAATATATACCCCAGCCGACCCGTCCGCTCCTCAGTTCCTTCTTACCGCCCGTGACGGTTGTTGGAACAGTAGAGTGCTACTTTGACCTCCACAGCCCTAGCGTTTCTCGGATTTGTTTGTTGTAAATTTTGTATATAGTTCTTAAATTAGTTAGATTAGTTCATTAGTTAGTTAGGGGAAATTGGGGGGCCTAGCCCTTCTTTTCCCGCTCCGGTGCGGGCTCATGCCCAAAGCACCGGGATTCAAGCCCTGCTCGGACTGTCAGCAGCCCATGCCGATAGGAGACCCTCACACCTCCTGCCTGCGGTGCTTGGGAGAGTCCCATCTTGCAGATAAGTGCCCTATTTGAAAGTCATTTAAGCCGAGGACAAAGAAAGAGCGAGACTTTCGATTAAAGCAGCTCTTGATGGAGTCGGCACTTAGCCCTGCAGTGCCGTCCTTGGCCGCTCCGCAGTCCTCCTCCGTACGGAGCGCACCGGCGATTCCTGGCCGGTCCGGTACCGAGACTGCGAGGACGCAGCAACCGGCACCGACGTCCCGGCACCACTCCCTTTCTCCTACGAGGAAGCGTAAGCTGGCGCAGACGGCAACCAAGACTTCTGCACCTGGTCCGCTGGCGCAACCTTCGGCACCGACTCCGCAGGCACCCAAGACAGCCGCTGTACCGTCGACTCCGGCACCGCAAGAGCCGTTGAGTCCGGTACCGCCTAGCTCCCCGGTGCAAACTGTGGTCGAGCTGCCTCTCCCGTCGACTCCTGAAACTTTCTCGACGGCGAGAGAGCTGATTGCGCTCACCGAGCCACAGCACATCCAGCCCCCGGCTCCGCCGGTGCGGGCTGTGAAGTCAGTGGGTAAGCCGGCTATCATGCGGCCTCCTTCCCCTGACGGAAGAGAGGGACGGTACTCCAGGTCCTGGTCCTGGTCCCGGTCTCGGTCCCGGTCCCGGAGACGCTCTCCTTCACGCCGGTCCAGATCCCGGCGCCGGTCGCAGTCCCGGTACTGCTCGCCATCGCGGTACCGGTCGCACTCCCGGAGACGATCCCGGTCCCGCTCGCATGACCGTCGCTATCGGCGAAGATCCGGATCTCGGTACCGCCGGTACCATTCTTCCCGCAGCTGCTCCCACCGCCGGGATTCGCGGTCCAGGTCAACCTCCCGGCACCAGCACGGTCGATGGTCCCAATCCCGCTCCCAGCACCGTGACGACCGATACCGTTCCCCGGTACCGTCCAAGGACAGACCGGCAGCGTCGGCGGCGCAATCCCACAGTGCCTCCGCCACACCGTGGTCGTCCCGTCAGCCGTCTGTCTACTCACAAGCGGGCAGTGTGGCCGATCCGCGTGCTGATCCTCAAGGCCAGGACCAAGTCCCCCCACAGTGGGGCTTCTGGACCCCATGGGCCTATCACGAGGCACAAGGGGTACCTCCCTCTCAAGGGCCCAGAACCTCCATCCATGCAGCACCCGAGGCAACTGTCAGCAGGCCGCCTCCCTCGCCTTTGGTAGAGGGGACCCTCAGTCGTCTGTGGTTGCCGAACATCCCCCGACCACGGAGGCTGTGCAGGACGTGGACGAGCCGCCACCTGACACCCCGGTCCCCGGGCTGTCGTCGTCTTCCTCACCAGATGAGGCAGTGGCGGGTGCGTCGTCATCGGGCCCTCCCCCGATCGACCTCCGTGCCCACCAGGACTTGCTTCGACGGGTGGCACAGAACATTAACCTGCCCGTTGAGGAGGTGGCGGAGAATGATGACCCGGTGGTGAGCATAATTGGCGCAGAGGCGCCTCTTCAGGTGGCTTTGCCTTTCATTCGTACCATCCAAAGGAATGCAACTACCATTTGGCAGTCACCGGCTTCCACCCCGCCTACGGCTCGGGGGGTGGAGCGGAAGTACTCGGTCCCCTCCTCTGGGTATGAATATCTGTACACACACCCAGCTCCGGACTCGCTGGTCGTGCAGTCCGTTAATGACCATGAGCGCCATGGACAGCCGGCCCCGGCGCCAAAGTCTAAAGAGGCCTGCCGCATGGACCTTTTAGGGCGGAAAATCTATTCGGCCGGTGGTCTCCAACTGAGGATCGCCAACCAACAGGCTCTACTCAGTCGATACACTCATGACACCTTACTGTCTCTTTCAAAGTTCACAGAGCTGGTGCCATCAGACTCCCGCCCTGAATTCAAGACCCTTATTGAGGAGGGTAAAAAAAGCCTCCCGGTCGGCACTCCAGGCCTCTCTGGACTCCGTGGATTCAGGAGCCAGGACCTTGGCCTCTGGGGTGACCATGAGGAGGATTTCATGGCTGCAGGCCTCCACGTTACCACCGGAAGTCCAACATACAATCCAGGACTTACCATTTTACACCAAAGGCCTGTTTTCCGAGAAGACAGACTCCAGGCTGCAGACCCTCAAAGATGGCCGGGTCACTATCCGCTCCCTGGGAATGCATACGCCAGTGACACAGCGGAGATCCTTCCGGTCTCAAGCATACCGCCCGTTCAATCAGACCAGGCCGCGCCCAGATAATAGGCGCAGAGGCCGGGTAAATCAGCGTAGACTGTCGGGCAACCGGGGGAACCAGCCCCAAGCCCCCCCCCGGGTCCTAAACAGAACTTTTGAAGGGACGCCCGGGGACGGCCCACCAGTTTATTTACCGGATCCTTCCCCATTATTTTCCAACCGCCTTTCCCACTTCCTGCCGGCGTGGTCCCGCATAACAACGGACAGCTGGGTGCTCCGCACGGTGCAGTTTGGTTACCGACTCGTTTGTTTCGCCCCCTCCCTCCCACCCACCGTCTGTGTCCCTCTTCAGGGACCCCTCTCATGAGCAGTTCCTCTTACAAGAGGTCGAGACTCTGTTGAGTTTGGGTGCCATCGAGGAGGTGCCGGAAGGCATGCGGGGCAGGGGATTTTATTCCCGATATTTCCTAATCCCCAAGGTGAAGGGAGGTCTGCGGCCTCTACTAGACCTCCGAGAGCTAAACAGATATCTGCTCAAGCTCAAGTTCCGCATGGTAACCCTGGGGACCATTATTCCCTCCCTGGATCCCGGAGACTGGTTTGCCGCCCTCGACATGAGGGACGCATACTTTCATATAGCAATTTACCCCCCTCATCGACGCTACCTGCGCTTCGTTGTCAACAATATACACTACCAGTTTGCTGTGCTCTCCTTCGGCCTCTCCACAGCACCGAGGGTCTTCACCAAGTGCATGGCAGTGGTGGCTGCGACCCTTCGCCGTCGTCGCATACATGTTTACCCGTATCTCGACGACTGGCTGATCCGCGGACCTTCCTGCCAACTGGTAACAAGTCAAATGGCAGCGGTTCTAGGCCTGTTCTGAGAGCTCGGCCTTCTGATCAGTGCCGAAAAGTCCACCTTAGCTCCAACGCAAAGGGTGGAGTTCATCGGTGCGGTCCTGGATTCCAACTCAGCCAGGGCCTGCCTCCCTCTACCTCGGCACCAGACTTTGGCTTCCCTTGTCAGAGACCTACAGTCGTTTCCGACTACGACGGTGCGGTCCTGCCTCCACCTCATCGGTCACATGGCGGCATGCACCTTCGTGACCATGTACGCGAGGCTGTGTCTTCGCCCCTTTCAAACTTGGCTGGCGTCGGTGTACCGCCCGCACCGCGACTCCATGGACATGGTGGTCACAGTCCCGAGGTCGACTTTCGAACCGCTCAACTGGTGGCTGAACCATTCCGCCCGCCCCACCCGTCTGTCACTCTGACCACGGATGCGTCGGCATTGGGTTGGGGTGCGCACCTCGGCAACCTGCACACCCAGGGCCTCTGGTCGCCTCGAGAGCTCTCCCTTCATATCAATGTCAGGGAGCTGCGGGCAATTCGCTTGGCGTGTCAAGCCTTCCGCGCGCATCTCCAAGGGCGCTGCGTGGCTGTTTTCACGGACAACACGACGGCGATGTTTTACGTGAACAGACGGGGGGGGCTCGTTCCTCCCTGCTTTGCACGGAGGCGATGCACCTTTGGAACTTCTGTATAACCCACTCTATTCACCTGGTAGCATCATTTCTTCCAGGAGTACAGAACACACTGGCCGACCATCTGAGCAGGTCATTCCTCTCCCACGAGTGGTCAATCCGCCCAGATGTTATCCGCACAGTCTTCCAGAGGTGGGGCTTTCCCCAAATAGACCTTTTTGCCTCCAAAGAGAACAGGAAATGTCACCAGTTCTGCTCTTTCCAGGGTCGCTCCTAAGGCTCCCTATCGGACGCATTCCTCCGCTCCTGGTCCGGTCACCTGCTCTACGCCTTCCCTCCGTTCCCCCTCGTACACAGGGTGCTACTCAAGCTCCGGAGGGACAGGGCCCGCCTCATACTTGTCGCTCCGGCCTGGCCGAGACAGCACTGGTACACCCTGCTGCTCGAGCTCTCGGTACGGGATCCCATTCCTCTCCCCTTATGGCCGGACCTGATAACACAGGACATCGGCAGGCTTCGCCACCCGGACCTGCAGTCCCTCCATCTTACAGCTTGGTTCCTACGTGGCTGACCCGAGCGGAACGTGACTGCTCTGTGGCGGTGCAACAAGTCCTGATGGAAAGCAGGAAGCCTTCCACTCGAGCGACCTACCTCACAAAGTGGAAGCGTTTCGCACTCTGGTGCGACCAGAAGGGTCTCAATCCTTTCACAGTCCCTATTCCTACGATCCTGGACTACCTCTGGTCTCTCAAGGAGCAAGGCCTCGCGGTCTCCTCCTTGAAGGTGCACCTGGCGGCAATTTCTGCCTTTCGACCTGGCGTAGGAGAACGGTCCATCTTTTCCAACAAGATGGTTTCCCGCTTCCTTAAGGGACTAGATCGCTTGTACCCGCCGATACGGCGTCCTACACCCTCTTGGGATTTGAACTTAGTTCTCGCTAAGCTTATGGGAGCCCCATTTGAGCCCTTGGCCACATGTTCCCTTCTTTATTTATCATGGAAAACGGCCTTTCTCGTTGCTATAACATCAGCAAGACGAGTTTCCGAGCTGCACGCCCTAACGGCTGGTCCGCCGTATACCATCTTCCATGTGGACAAGGTACAGCTTCGGCCACACCCAGCCTTCCTCCCTAAGGTGGTGTCAGCCTTCCATGTCAACCAGGACATTTTCCTCCCAGTATTTTTCCCAAAGCCGCACGCCTCTCATCGTGAACAACAGCTTCACAACCTCGACGTCTGCAGAGCCCTCGCGTTCTACATAGAGCGGACGAAACCCTTCCGGCGTTCGCCCCAGCTGTTCGTAGCGGTTGCCGATCGCATGAAGGGCAGGCCGGTCTCCTCGCAGAGGATCTCCTCCTGGGTGACTTCATGTATCCGGGCATGCTACGAGCTTGCTCGTGTGCCAACTAACCGGCTCACTGCTCACTCTACGAGAGCGCAAGCCTCTTCTGCCGCCTTCCTAGCCCATGTCCCCATCCAGGACATCTGTCGCGCAGCCACCTGGTCTTCGGTCCACACCTTTGCTGCCCACTACGCGTTGGTGCAACAATCTAGAGACGATGCAGCCTTCGGCTCAGCAGTCTTACACTATGCCACGTCTCACTCCGACCCCACCGCCTAGGTAAGGCTTGGGAATCACCTAACTGGAATGCATAGGAGCAATCACTCGAAGAAGAAAAGACGGTTACTCACCGTTGTAACTGTTGTTCTTCGAGATGTGTTGCTCCTATCCATTCCAGACCTGCCCTCCTTCCCCACTGTCGGAGTAGCCGGCAAGAAGGAACTGAGGAGCGGACGGGTCGGCTGGGGTATATATTCAGTGCTATAGTGGTGCCACTCCAGGGGGCGCCCAGCCGACCCGCCGAGTGTTGCTAGGGTAAAAAGCTTCCGACGAGCCGTGCACGCGGCGCGCGCACACCTAACTGGAATGGATAGGAGCAACACATCTCGAAGAACAACAGTTACAACGGTGAGTAACCGTCTTTTACCCATATTGAATGGTCTTTTGCAACCCGCTACAGCTGTTTTTGCTACCTCCTCTTCTTGCCAACCTATCTCTAAGAAAGTGGACAAACTCTGTCAGATACCTCATGAGGGGGTTACATATTTTCATGCTCACTTCGTGCCAACTTATTTGTTGGTTGCTGCAACTAGTAATAAGTTCAGGTCTGGTCAAGCCCATTCGGCTCCTGTGGCTAGTCAGGGGAAGATGGATACCCTTGGGAGAAAGGTATGCTCTTCTTCTCTTGGGATTAAGATAGCTAATTTACTAGACAGTGATGGCCTGCTACCAATTCCATCTGTGGGAGAAGATGGCTTTGTTTGTACACAAGTTACCAGCTATAAAAGAGGCTATGGTGCTCAAACTTGCTTAACCTAGTGCTGGATCTTCAGATGTCTTTGTCTTACAGAAGAGGTCAGTTATTGCAAGACCAGTCCTCCATCCAGGACCAGACACGTTTAAAATGAATAATTGGATGAAGTATTATTGCTCTCATGGACCCCAAAAGAGAAGTCAACAAATAGAACAAATTCTTCAGTCCGTACTACTATGTTAAACCAATGAAATGTAGCTTTAAGTCACCATAACCCTGGAGGACTTAATTGTGTTTATATTGAGTGTCCAATCAAATAGGTCAAGTCTGTGTGGTATATTGTTGTTAACGTGGTCAAAAAGAGGATGTTTTGTACAAATCCGAATGTTTAAAAGCTTCCTGAGGACATCAACCATATTCCAATCCTGCAAGTTCATAGAACAGGACCTTGGAACCTCATTCTGCTCCTTACAACACTCCTCAGATTGAGCCTTTGCAGCAGGTGTCAATATATTTCATAGCCTTTAAAGTAGTCGTCTTGGTGGCTATTGTCAGATCTTTTTTTTTTTGAAGGTGGGAACTTTCTTTAGTGAGATCCAGTTTATACCTTTCATTCAGACAGGTAATCCTCACAACTGTCATAGCATTCACTCCGTAAATATGTTCAAGAAATCTTCCTCCATCAGGTAAGTATCAAAATTTAGTCCTTAAGAGCACTGACACTGCTAGGGCAGAGTAGTCATGTATCCTGTATTGAAATCTGCTAATGTCCATTAGTTCACCTAATTCTATATGTGGGTCCTCTAATCTTAGCTAATGCCATTTCCTTTGTTTTGAGAAAAGTCTCCTCCACCCATAAAGGAAGATGGAAGAGATATTTATATGTAAAACCACTACTTTTTTGCTGCCTACATTTAAAGAATGATTCTACTTTCCACACTGTTATGTAAGTCCCGTTGTAATAGATCGGTGAATCTTGGCATGAAGAATACGAAAGTTTATCTGTAGTTGCCTGAACATTTCCTTTCTTCAGAAATTAAGTTCTGCAGATTGGGCCCACCATGGAGACAAATGGATCCTCCAGAATAGACAGTTTTAGCCCATGAAAGCTTACACCCAAATAAATTTGTTAGTCTCTAAGGTGCCACAAGGACTCCTCGTTGTTTATTCAAGGATTTGTGTGTGTTGTCATTAGCAGGTGGAGTTTACCATGCTACAGTAAGAGAAATTGTTGTGATTTTTGTCTCAAAATATATTTAATATGATCTTAGAATTTAAGAAAATAAACTTGAATTATTCTGGCTGTGGAAATTCTCAAATGGAGGAAATTTCAGGAGACAGGTCATTCCTCTGTTGCCAGTTACTGACTGGCCTGGTTCTGCCCTCAAGCTGCAAGCAGACTGGAATAGCTATTTTGATGGGTCTGTGGACCTTATTACTTGAAGAAAGGAAATTTTCAGGTAACTATGGATAGATTTTCCTATTAGATTTTAAATGTGTACTTTAGCTGTGTAAGAGTGTACATATGAATATTAAGAATTGTAAAACTACCTAAGGTTGCTGTCTTGTCACCGGAGTTACAAAGAAAGTGGTGAAAAAAAAAAGTTACTAATAAAAGATAACTAACATGATCATAACGAATAGAGTAACTCATTTTTCTTTTTTTTAATTAACCTGTGACTATGTACTTGAGTCCTTATTTTGCAAACTGATCCACGTGGGCATACACCTATGCTTCTGTGAAGCCCCGTTGACTTCAGTGGGACTCTGTATGAGCATAAATAAAGTCACATTCAGGGTATCAAATATCAGTAGTTAATTGCCTCAGCATGAACTCTCAGTGCAGTGGCAAAACGGGTTAATGTGATCCTTCAATGTATAAAGGGAATACCAGGAAAAAGAAGGGACATAATCCTGCTTCTGTACACATTCTTGGTAAGACCACTACTATAATACTGTGTCCAATTCTGGTGTCCACACTTCAAGAAGGGTATGGAAATACTGAAGAGAGTTCAAAGGAGGGACATAAAAATGATCCGGGGCCAGAAAACAAGCCTTATGATGTGAGTCTAAAGGAGCTCAACTTATTCAGCTTATCGAAGGGAAGGTTGAGAGGTAACTTGATCACGGTCTCTAGGTACTTACACATGGAAAAGCTATCTGGTAGTGTGGGGCTCTTCAGTCTTGATGACAAAGGCAAAACAAGATCCAATGGCTGGAAGTTGAAGTTAGACAAATTCTATTTTGAAATAAGATACAATTTCCTAGCAGTGAGCATAATTAAACACTGAAACAGCTTAGCGGGGAGTTGGTGGACTCGTCATCTCTTAGAGTCTTTGGAATGAGACTAGATATCTTTCTAAAATATATGCTTTAATCCAGTTTCTGGAGGAAATTTTGCACACATACGCATGTGTGTTAGGATGGGATTGAGATGGATGGTGGTTCTATCTGGCCTTGAAATTTGTGAATCTATTAATTCCCCTGTTCATCTCCCTTTTTTCATAGGCTACAGAGAAAACAGGATTGCCTACATTGTCCTCAGCATGCTCATTACACTTGCATCTCTGCATTAAGACAATAACTATGATAAAATCTCATGCTTCAGGCCTGCAGTCACTTGCCTCCGGGGTTAGGAAGGATATCACATCCTCACCGCCTAGATGCATTCTGAGGTGGTAGAGAGAATAATCTTTCTTACATGCCTGGCTAGGGTGTCTCTTATGCACAGGGTCAAACTGCCAGATTTGGAATCAACAAGGAATTTCTCCTCAAGTTAGTTTGGCAGGGGCCTTCAGGGTTTTTTGGGGTTTTTTTTTTGCCTTCTTCTGTAGCATGCTAGGATCATCATGGGGTATCTAGGTGAAATGTAATCACCTGTCATATGCAGGACAGACTAGGTGACCTAGTGGTCCCTTCTGGCTGTAATGTCTATGAAATATTTCACTTCAATATCTAAGGAAGATAGCCTCTCTTACATACATATAAAAATCTATATACAATGAATACTATTGTGGAATGGCTGGCCTGAGGGTACAGGAGAGTTATTTGACAGGCTTTTATTCTTGCTTTTATTCGTGTGTGATCTGGCATCATCCTCAAATCTCTAGTTATAAACTTGGGTATTAGAGTATTATTGATTTACATGTTGTTCATATTTTTAACAGGAAGACAGTGATCCAACTGTTCACGAAAGCCTCAGCATAGAAAATACACTATGGGCAAGCACTGTTGTTGCTTCAGGTGAGCAATGATGCATGCTGCAGTGTCAAAGTTTATGATGTACTTAAAAGCTCCTCAGCGGCAATATATCCTATTTTACAAAGTAACTTATTAATGGTTTTCAAAAGTGTTCATGATGTGACCATTGTTCCTGAGTCTCATTTTCTAATTTTATATCCAAATATGTCTTCCTGCTTATTGTCTTTCTTTTTTATCCTTAACAATATCCCATACTGTCGGTTTGTTGTTTGACTTGTTCTGTCCTTTGCACAGTACCTTAAATGCTCACCTGTTACTTTCTTTAATTGAAACTTCCTGTGTAATTCTTCCCTGTTAGCTTAATGTAGACTCTTACTGAAGTGTGTGTGATGACATTTTGTGTGTAGGATAACTTATTGTAAATTTCTGAGGCTATACCCTGAGGGAAAATTCAGTTAAAGTGCAGTACTAATGGTAGCACACACTGAGCGCTGAATAAAAACAGATGTTCCCAATCTTCACTAAATTTCAGGTTCCTTACTTGCATATATTGTAAAGGATGCTCCATAAGACGAAATGGTGTATTAATTAATAATCGGAGAAATGTAGAACATTCTCTGCATAAGAGTTTTCATTTAGTCATATAATACCTAAACTCTGTACTGTACTGATACTAATATTTAAAAAAAACCCTGCAAACATGAAATCTAGTCAGTTTTCTTTTAAAAAGTTTAAAGTAATTTTGGATAATTCATGAGTCCCCATACCATTTTTTTGTGGTTGTACAATCAAATTTTTTTAAAAAAAGGTTTTTCCTCTCCCCCTTTTGTGCTTACACTGACCAAACAATGATGGAAACTATTTCCCCGTACATGCATTCGCGCACACGTGAGCATGCACACACCCAAAAGTTTAGCGTGTGTTACCTTCAGGAATGTTGAAATTTTAAAAAACTGAGAAAACTAAGCCTTTTAAAAATGTGGCGATTCATAGTGAAAGTAGATAGAAGACCGTCTGTCATTGTTTGTTTGAATGCCAACATTCCATCTTTCTTTTTATTGTTGAGTATCTAAAATGAAACACAGAAAACTGGTTTTGTAATTATAGGTGTGGCTGGTAGCATGCCCTGTTATTAAGGTTGCCTGACACTTCCAGTTATAAGACCCTGTTTCTGTTGCTCATGATGGTACCAAACTTGAATTGTTTGGGCTGAAATGTTCCATACTTGGGAAAATTTCAGCCAAAACAGTTTCACTATTTCCAAGAACAAAGCTAGAGAAAAATACATTGTTTTGCCCATTTAAAAAAAAAAACTGGTGACCTTTTCACTGACCTGCTGTATCATCCCAATGGTTTCCAGCAGGGAAAAAATTGTGGGAGGGGCCTTGTGTCAGGATTGTGCCTTTTGTCAACTCCATACAATTATAGCCATTTGGGCTTTATTTCAGCTTGTTTATACGTGTGCGTTTTTTAATAAACTATTCTAAAATGTTACATATGAAAATATTTTGATGGGCACTGGCAATCTGGATTCTTCACACCTTATCTACTGTGCATCGAATCCCTTATACACTTACATTAGACTTCTGTTACTGATCCTCCGCACTATTGATTTGTGGTCTTTCTCTTCTAAAAATTGTCAGGACAGCAGCAACCAGAGCTGAAGGTTTCTGAGGTATTCCCCACATAATTCCCTAAACACTCTTTCCTAGCCTGACCTTGACCCTCCAAATGACCCTGACCAGTATCAGCAGTATGTATCTGCAAGATATATACCATGTATATGTGTGTGTGTGTATATATATGTATATATATGTGTGTATATATATAAATGTTGATGTAAACCATTGCTAATGGCATCCTATGTATATTTAAATAGATATGTACCTTTTATGTGTGCTCACGTATATCAAGTGTGTGGTAACGTTAATGTATTGAGTGGAGATTTTAGAAGGGATTTTTTTTGTTAGTGTTGTTTAACTTTTGCTTCTACTGGATATTTTGGCTCTATATCCCAAATCATGCACAGTTTAACTGCATTTTCAGTCTGCTTGCTTAGGTGTAGAGATGCTCTATTCCGTTGGTTAGGGCTAAAGGAAATCATGGTGATTTCATGAAAATGGGAATGAATGCAAAGTCTTAAGAATAAGCACAGAAGGAGATTGTGAATGTGACCAGGGCCTTCACAATTAAAGGTTTTGAAAACTAGGTAGGCCATTTTAAATTTAATCACTCACTTTTAAAATCATTTATCTTTTACAGTGTTTTATTATTATATTTACTGAGATATCTTGTCAGTTTCCTTTTAAAAAGAGAACAATTTAAAAATGAAAAACTTGTAATAAAAAGCCCATTGTATGATCTATTAAGTAAACAGACTAGGTATAATATGACCAGGATAGCTGAAACTGTGAACCAATATAGTGCTATATTCTGAAAGAACTATAATCATTGAGAAAGACCTGCTGAGAGACTTATTAAAAGGGAATTACACTAATGGAGCTTTGTGGTCACAAGGACATGTATCACTCTTGAAAAATCATCACATATAAAAAATAAAGGTGCAGCCTGTGTAATTGCACAACTGGAAAAGAACTTTCATACCAGGTCTCACACCTGACTGACTAGCCTATTTGTCTGCGTGTCTGTCTATGTCAGGGGTGGGCAACCGGTGGCTCGCGGCTCGCCAGGGTAAGCACCCTGTCGGGCCGGCCCGGTTTGTTTATCTGCCGCGTCGGCAAGTTCGGCCGATCGCAGCTCCCACTGGCCGCGGTTCGCGGTCCCAGGCCAATGCGGGAGGCAAGAAGCGGCGCGAGCCGAGGGGTGTTCTGGCCACGGCTTCCTGCCTCCCGCATTGGCCTGGGACCGCGAACCGCGGCCAGTGGGAGCCGCGATCAGCCAAACTTGCCGACGCGGCAGATAAACAAACCGGGCCGGCCCGCCAGGGTGCTTACCCTGGCGAGCCGCGAGCCACCGGTTGCCGACCCCTGGTCTATGTACTTAACCCCCAATGCTACAATATCTGAGTGCCTTCAGAGTGTTAAAAAGAAAGTAACAAATCAGTTAGTCTTTTCTTCTTTTTTTGTCTGTTGGTGTAAATTGAATAGTTGTTTAGAAAAAGTGTGTGGTATGTCTGTGAGCTATTGAGGAGAGAAACGAAGTTGAAGAGATGAGTTGCTCATTAAGTTCTGAATGCCGTGAGTTTAGCGGTCATTATCTGTACAGGCAATATGTTCCATAGTCTAGTGCCAGCTCCTGTGGAAGGTTTGTCTCCTTCACTCACAAGGCTGTCCCTGTTGATTGACAGTTGTTTAATTCCAGTGGAATGCAACTATTATTGGAAGCTCAGGATAGAAGGTGATTTCTCGGATAGCTTGGACAATTCCATGGAGGGCTTTGAATATCTATTCAGGGACCCTAAGCTAAACTTTTCTCACTGGGAAGCCAGTGCAGAGTACACCACCAGTGTTATGTGCTTATCTCAATCTGTATTATTTAGCAAGTGGCTGCTGCACTTTTCCCAGCTATGGATAATCCATAGTTCTGAGCAGGCGTATTGTTGAGGAGGGTTGAAAAGACGGGATGGCATTTCTTTTGTGAAATTTTAGTGAATAGATATTCTGATCTGATTGACTTGTAATAGTGTTTGCCATCTTGTATGTATGAGAGCATGGGGGAAATGTCCTCTTATTTTTGTTCTGTATTTATATTTATAGTGTGCTTTTAATCTGACAGCGGGATGTAGAGCCCAGGATAGGCATTCTTTTGTGTGTGTACTTAAATGTAAATAAACAGTAAATCATATATGGATCACACACAGACTGTCCAGGGAACTCTTATGATTAGAACAAATGACAAGATTCTTAACTCTACTTGCTACCTCAGTGTGTGTCCCCTCAAGAGCCTATAGGCAATATCTTACCAAAAGAAGGCTGAGATTCTAAACTTTAGAAAAGCTCATCTGAAACTATTGAGGATGCTAATCAAAGTCCCTAAAAGAATGAGGATATTAAAATAATTAAACATATCACAATGGAGTTGCAGATGTTATGAATATCTGTAGACAAAATGGACCAGGAGAAAACACTCTTTAAATGACAATGTTCAAGAGATTTTTAAAACATAATAGATATCTTTCAGAAAATGGAAAACCACCCCTAGTGAGCCCAGTTAAAAAGAGCATAAACTATAGCGTAAGATAATAATTAGGATAGCAAAGAGAATTTGAAGAGCAAATAAATTGTCAAGAACAGATATGAGGAAATTCTTTCAGTATGTCAGAAGTAAGAATCTTATAAGATAATCAGATCAGGATAATCATATAATCAGATCAGGAAGTAAAGGGAACGATTAAGGAGGATAAGGACATTGCAAAGACGTTCGATGATTTCTTGGCATCATTTTTCACCAAAGAAAATACTGGAAGCTACCTACCTCAGGTCTAATAATGCTTAAGTACAGTCAGACTGAGGAATTGCTGGAACAAATGAATACACTAAGGGCTTGTCTACACTACCAGCTGGATCGGCAGGCAGCAATCGATCCAGCGGGGGTTGATTTAATCACGTCTAGTATAGATGCGATAAATCAACTGCTGAGCGCTCTCCGGTCGACTCTGGTACTCCACCAGAAGGAGGAGTGCAAGCGGAGTCAACGGGAGAGCGTCAGCTGTCGACTTACTGCAGTGAAGACATAACAGTAAATAGATCTAAGTACGTCGACTTCAGCTACGCTGTTCACATAGCTGAAGTTGCATATCTGCATGGGGTCGAACTAAGTAGTGTAGGCAAGTCCTGAGGTGCAACAAGTCACCAGGAATTCATCCAGGATGTGTAGTATTCATCCCCGAATTCTGAAGAAACTTGAGAACTAAGTCATCTTAAGCTGAAGTGTTAACAAAAACATGTAATAGCTCATTAAAATAGTTTGTGTACCACTGGACTTGAGGATAACAAATGTCTCACCACCTCTCCAAATGGTCTCATTAAGTTGATGAAGGGGGAGAACAGTGTAGACTCCTGTGAGACCTTCAGATGGACTTCAGGTCCCATAGAAAGGAATGTTTGGAGTCAGATTTCAGTGCTGCACTGTTATGTCCAGGTGTGTCATGCAGGTGACCCAGTATACCAGTATGGGAAAGCTGAAGAGAGGTCAACTAGTATGAGCATCGATATGTGACTTCTAACTGTTCTCTTTCAGTGATACCAACACTGTCTTTATGCTTTGCTCTGCTGTGGAACCCAACTGCGAAGTATCCAGGATACTGGCAGATGTTACATGAAGCTAGAATTTTGATTTTGCTTTCTGAATGATTTCACCTAGAAATGGATGATTGGAGAGAGAAGTGATAGATGAAATGTATTGCATCAACTGTTGGCTTTTTCATGATTGATCATACTATATTATTTTCCAGGGTGATCTCTTCTCTAAAAGAGGCATTCAGAATGTATATTAGCCTGTACACAATTGTTCTGTACCAGCCTTTACCAGCCAGGAGGGGCAAGAATCTGTTTAGCAGTTGGGGACTCAAATATTTTAAAGAGCTTCAGAAGGTATCATGAGATCAAACTGTGCCATAAGGGGCAGGAGGTTGTGGGCTGTGCGCTTTTAGAGATTTCTTCTGGGGCAAATCTCTCTTATATTTGGTTGATATTTGCTGTGAAGTAAAACGAGTTGCTTGCCAGTGGTTGGTTCCTGTGCTATGCCTATAAGAAGCACACAGGATCTTTTCAGGGAAAAAGGCAATATGCCACATGTATTGAGAATACAGCAGTTAGCATATGCTTTTTAGTCTTTCTCTGGGTACGTCTACACTACGGGATTATTCCGAATTTACATAAACCGGTTTAGCAAAACAGATTGTATAAAATCGAGTGTGCGCGGCCACACTAAACACATTAAATCGGTGGTGTGCGTCCACGGTCCGAGGCTAGCGTCGATTTCTGGAGCATTGCACTGTGGGTAGCTATTCCGTAGCTATCCCATAGTTCCCGCAGCCTCCCCCGCCCCTTGGCATTTCCGGGTTGAGATCCCAGTGCCTGATGGGGCAAAAATCATTGTCGCGGATGGTTCTGGGTAAATGTCGTCAGTCACTCCTTCCGCTGGGAAAGCAACGGCAGACAAGCATTTCGTGCCTTTTTTCCCTGGATTGCCCTGGCAGATGCCATAGCATGGCAATCATGGAGCCTGTTTTTCCTTTTGTGACTGTCACCGTATGTGTACTAGATGCCACTCACAGAGGCGATTCAGCAGCGCTACACAGCAGCATGCTTTTGCTTTTGCATGACAGCAGAGATGGTTACCAGCCATATTGCACCATCTACCATACCATAAATTGGTAATAAGATGATCGTGGCTACCAGTCCTTTTGCACTGCACCATCTGTTGCTGTCATAAGTGCCCCTGGCTGCTCTTAGCCAGCGGCGCAAAAGCCAAAATTGGGAATGACTCCCTGAGTCAATCCCTCCTTTTTGGTATCTAAAAATAGAATCAGTCCTGCCTAGAATATGGGCAAGTGTACTAGAGAACCACTGTATATCATAACCAGAGAGCACAGCTGCTCTGTGTCAGATCCTGCAGAAATTATGAGCTGTATGCTATTCACAGGGGGTGCTCCTGCAACAACCCCACCTGTTCATTCTGTTCTTCCCCCAGCCTTCCTGGGCTACCATAGCATTGTCCCCCCACTTGTGTGATGTCACAGTGACTTGTTAGTGAGAAATGAGTGGAAGGCAGCCTCCAGCTGCTATGATACTCCAGACAGGACATTAAGCAGTGTGTAGGAGAGGAGCCCAGCATCCCACTGCTAGTCCAGGGGCAACTGAATCTTTTCTTTACACATGAAGGGTGGGGGCTGATGGAGCTCAGCCCCCTGTTGCTATGATGAAGACGGTTACCAGCCATATTGCACCATCTACCAGGAAAAATTAGGGGCAGGCACCCTTGATCGACCTAACTGATGCTAGTCGGCATGGTTACCAGTCCTTTTGCACTGCCCCATGTGCCAATAGGCTGATGATGATGATGGGTATCAGTCTTATTGTACCATCAGCCACCCATGGCAGGGGCGGAGCAAGGATGTTGGTGTTGAGTGCTGCAGCATCGTGTCTATCTGCAGCATTCAGTAAAGATAGGGTGACATGTAAAAGAGTCAAGAGAGGATTGTTTTCCCTTTCACTTCTGGGGGTGGGTGGGGGGGGTGCATAAATTGCCAAGCTATGCCCTGACCCACCGCGGACACTGTGTTTGACCCTAGAAGCATTTGGAGCTCAGCCAAGAATGCAAATACTTTTCGGAGACTGCAAGAACTGTGGGATAGCTTGAGTCCTCCAGGCCATGAGCGTCCATTTGATTCTTTGGCTTTCCGTTACGCTTGTCACGCAGCAGTGAGCTGAGTCCTTGCTATGGCGTCTGTCTGGAGATTTTTTAAAAATGATTTTGAATTTTGTCTTCTGTAACGGAGCGCTGATAGAACAGATTTGCCTGCCCTTACAGCAATCACATCCGCATGGTCCATGCTGGAGCTCTTTCTTTATTTTGATTTTTAACTGCCTCGCCACACGTGCTGATCGGAGCTCCACGCTAGGCAAACAGGAAATATTCAAAAGTTCGCGGGGCTTTTCCTGTCTACCTGGCCACTGCATCCGAGTTCAGATTGCTGTCCAGAGCAGTCAGTGGTGCACTGTGGGATACCACCCGGAGGCCAATACCGTCGATCTGCGGCCACACTAACCCTAATCCGATATGGTAATACCGATACTAGCGCTACTCCTCTCGTTAGGGAGGAGTACAGAAACCGGTTTAAAGAGCCCTTTATATCGATATAAAGGGCCTCTTAGTGTGGACGGGTGTGGCGTTAAATCAGTTTAACGCTCCTAAAACCGGTTTAAACGCGTAGTGTAGACCAGGCCCCTCTCTCTCCTGCCAGTTAATGTTTATAGTTACCAGTCCAGAGTCTGGATCAATCTAGTGGCCAGCCAGATTGGTCCCATTTGCCGGTGCCTCATAAGAACGGCCGTACTGGGTCAGACCAAAGGTAAATCTAGCCCAGTATCTGTCTACCGACAGTGGCCAATACCAGGTGCCCCAGAGGGAGTGAACCTAACAGGCAATGATTAAGTGATCTCTCTCCTGCCATCCATCTCCATCCTCTGACGAACAGAGGCTAGGGACACCGTTCTTTACCCATCCTGGCTAATAGCCATTATAACCACCATTAATTTATCCAGTTTTCTTTTAAACACTGTTATAGTCCTAGCCTTCACAACCTCCTCAGGTAAGGAGTTCCACAAGTTGACTGTGCGCTGCATGAAGAAGAACTTCCTTTTATTTGTTTTAAACCTGCTGCCTATTAATTTCATTTGGTGACCCCTAGTTCTTGTATTATGGGAATAAGTAAATAACTTTTCCTTATCTACTTTCTCTACATCACTCATGATTTTATATACCTCTATCATATCCCCCCTTAGTCTCCTCTTTTCCAAGCTGAAGAGTTCTAGCCTCTTTAATCTTTCCTCGTATGGGACCCTCTCCAAACCCCTAATCATTTTAGTTGCCCTTTTCTGAACCTTTTCTAGTGCTAGAATATCTTTTTTGAGGTGAGGAGACCACATCTGTATACAGTATTCAAGATGTGGGTGTACCGTGGATTTATATAAGGGCAATAATATATTCTCAGTCTTATTCTCTATCCCCTTTTTAATGATTCCTAACATCCTGTTTGCTTTTTTGACCGCCTCTGCACACTGCGTGGACATCTTCAGAGAACTATCCACAATGACTCCAAGATCTTTTTCCTTACTCATTGTAGCTAAATTAGCCCCCATCATATTGTATGTATAGTTGGGGTTATTTTTTCCAATGTGCATTACTTTACATTTATCCACATTAAATTTCATTTGCCATTTTGTTGCCCAATCACTTAGTTTTGTGAGATCTTTTTGAAGTTCTTCACAATCTGCTTTGGTCTTAACTATCTTGAGCAGTTTAGTATCATCTACAAACTTTGCCACCTCACTGTTTACTCCTTTCTCCGGATCATTTATGAATAAATTGAATAGGATTGGTCCTAGGACTGACCCTTGGGGAACACCACTAGTTACCCCTCTCCATTCTGAGAATTTACCATTTATTTAATAGTTCCGCAACTTCACATTTGAGTTCTTTCAGAACTTTTGGGTGAATGCCATCGGGTCCCGGTGACTTGTTAATGTTGAGTTTATCAATTAATTCCAAAACCTCCTCTAGTGACACTTCAGTCTGTGACAGTTCCTCAGATTTGTCACCTACAAAAGCCAGCTCAGGTTTGGGAATCTCCCTAACATCCTCAGCCGTGAAGACTGAAGCAAAGAATCCATTTCGTTTCTCCGCAATGACTTTATCGTCTTTTAGCGCTCCTTTTGTATTTCAGTCGTCAAGGGGCCCCACTGGTTGTTTAGCAGGCTTCCTGCTTCTGATGTACTTAAACATTTTGTTATTACCTTTGGAGTTTTTGGCTAGCCGTTCTTCAAACTCCTCTTTGGCTTTTCTTATTACACTCTTGCACTTAATTTGGCAGTGTTTGTGCTCCTTTCTATTTGCCTCACTAGGATTTGACTTCCACTTTTTAAAGGAAGTCTTTTTATCTCTCACTGCTTCTTTTACATGATTGTTAAGCCACGTTGGCTCTTTTTTAGTTCTTTTACTGTGTTTGTTAATTTGGGGTATACACTGAAGTTGGGCCTCTATTATGGTGTCTTTAAAAAGCGCCCATGCAGCTTGCAGGGATTTCACTTTAGTCACTGTACCTTTTAACTTTTGTTTAACTAACCCCTCATTTTTGTGTAGTTCCCCCTTTTGAAATTAAATGCCACAGTGTTGGGCTGTTGAGATGTTTTTCCCACCACAGGGATGTTAAATGTTATTATATTATGGTCACTATTTGCAAGCGGTCCTGCTATAGTTACCTCTTGGACCAGCTACTGCGCTCCACCCAGGATTAAATCTAGAGTTGCCTCTCCCCTTGTGGGTTCCCGTACCAGCTGCTACATGAAGCAGTCATTTAAAGTATCGAGAAATTTTATCTCTGCATTTCATCCTGAAGTGAAATGTTCCCAGTCAATATGGGGATAATTGAAATCCCCCGCTATTATTGGGTTCTTAATTTTGATAGCCTCTCTAATTTCCCTTAGCATTTCATCATCACTATTACTGTCCTGGTCAGGTGGTCGATAATAGATCCCTAATGTTATATTTTTATTAGAGCATGACATTTCTATCCATAGAGATTCTATGGAACATGTGGATTCGCTTAAGATTTTTACTTCATTTGAATCTACATCTTCTTTCACATATAGTGCCACTCCTCCCCCTGCACGACCTGTTCTGTCCTTCCGATATAGTTTGTACCCCGGAATGATTGTGTCCCATTGATTGCTCTCAGTCCACCAGGTTTCTGTGATGCCTATTATATCAATATCCTCCTTTATCACAAGGCACTCTAGTTCACCCATCTTATTTAGACTTCTAGCATTTGTGTACAAGCACTTTAAAAACTTGTCCCTGTTTATTTGTCTGCCCTTTTCTAATGTGCCAGATTCTTTTTTATGTGACTGTTTATCATCTGATCTGGCCCTCTCATTATCCTCTTCCGTCCTCTGCTCCTGACTATAACCTGGAGATTCTCTATCATCAGACTCTCCCCTAAGAGAAGTCTGTGTCCGATCCACATGCTCCTCTGCAGCAGTCGGCTTTCCCCCATTTCCTAGTTTAAAAACTGCTCTACAACCTTTTTAATGTTTAGTGCCAGCAGTCTGGTTCCACTTTGGTTTAGGTGGAGCCCATCTCTCCTGTATAGGCTCCCCCATCCCAAAAGTTTCCCCAGTTCCTAATGAACGTAAACCCCTCCTCTCTCTTCACCATCGTCTCATCCACGCATTGAGACTCTGAAGCTCTCCCTGCCTACTTGGCCCTGCGCGTGGAACTGGGAGCATTTCTGAGAATGCCACCATAGAGGTCCTGGATTTCAGTCTCTTCCCTAGCAGCCTAAATTTGGCTTCCAGGACATCTCTCCTACCCTTCCCTATGTCATTAGTACCTACATGTACCACGACCACTGGTTCCTCCCCAGCACTACACATAAGTCTGTCTAGATGCCTCGAGAGATCTGCAACCTTCGCACCAGGCAGGCAAGTCATCATATGGTTCTCCCGGTCATCACAAACCCAGCTATCTACATTTCTAATGATCGAATCTCCCATTACTAACACCTGCCTTTTCCTAGAAACTAGAGTTCCCTCCCCCAGGGAGGTAACCTCAGTGCGAGAGGCAACCCCAGCACCATCTGGAAGGAGGGTCCCAACTATGGGAAGGTTTCCCTTTGCTCCCATTGACTGCTCTGCTTCCCTGGACCTTTCTTCTTCCTCAATAGTGCAGGGGCTGTCTGACCGGAGGTGGGACAATTCTACAGTATCCCGGAAAGCCTCCTCAACATGCCTTTCTTAGCTCCTCTAGTTCCGCCACCCTGGCCTCCAACGTCCGTACGTGGTCTCTGAGGGCCAGGAACTCCTTGCACCGATTGCACACATACGCCACCCACCCACGGGGCAGGTAATCATACATGTTACACTCAGCGCAATACACTGGATAGCCCCCACTCTGCTTCTGGGCTTCTGCCTGCATTGTCTCCTAGTTAATGAAAGGGTGGTTTAAAGAACGAGGTTTTGAATGTAGTTTGGTTTATAGGTTTTAAGGGGACTAAAGGGGCACAGCTAGAACCGACAAGGGACCCCCGCTCCCTTCCCAAACTCCCTTGCAAAACTCCCTGTTAGCAGCCCCTGTTCGCAAAGCTCCCTGGTCGCTTGTGCGCGGCTTTATAAAGCCCTGGCCTGAGTGAATGCCCCACCCACTGATTAAGGCTCAGCCAGTTACCAGAGGCTTCTAGCTTTCAAACCTTCCTTTGAAGCTCACAGCCTCCAACTGCCAGCCACAGCACACGGTCCTTCAAACAACCGAACAAACAAACAGACTGACAAACACAAGCTCAAAAGAAGAAAAAGCTGGACGACCATTCTCCTCTGGCTAAGCCTCGAGAAGTACGACCCCAGGCAGGCCATTCTTCAGCGTCTCCTTCACGTTCCAACAGAGAGGCTTCCCACTCCCCGAGCTCTTGATGTTCAAGGCACCGAAGATCGGCTCCTCCGTGGTCTTCAGTTTCTGAGACCTCAGAGTCAAAGCCCGACTCCTACCACTCAAGTAGGAGCAGAAGCCATAGAGTGAGGTTGGGCAGAAACAGAAGGGAGCAGCAGGCGTGGCCTCCACAGTGGCAGAACCTACCTCAGTGGCCCTTCTGGACTCCCTGGGCTTATCACCACGGCCAGGGAGGAACCCAGGGCCCACGCTCAGTGAGGTATTCAGTTGCCTCTGTCACTTTCGTCCCGCCTTCTGCAGTGCATCTGGCACCTACGGTTCCCACGCCTTTCCCTCCAGCACCGCTGTCAACACCGTCATGACTCTGGCACTGTGCTCAGCTCCAACTTTGGCACCAGCCTTTACAACGTCAACACACTTGTCTCCCATGCTTGCATCATTGTCGATGTCGACCTCGATGCAGGAACCTATGGCTCTGGTTCCAGTGTCGGCACCGGGCCCCCCGACACTGGCAGCTCCTGTGAACGTACCAATGCAGCTCCCTCCTGTGAGATTGATGCCAATGCCAACGTTGGTTATGATGCCTACGGCCCTGGCACTGTCATCAGCACCACTTCTTCCAATGCTGCCCCAGGAGTCACATGAGCTTCCACCACTGGCACACGCTTCCTCCTCCTTGTCGCCGGACGAGGCGTTGGCAGGGTCATCCATAGCTCCTGCATTAGAGAACAACAGAGTTCTACAACAGTTGCTCTGCCGGGCTGCCCAAGGCTTGGGCATTAAGGCCGAGGAGGTGGTTGAGGACGCGGATCCCATGGTGGACATTCTAGCACCCTTGGGGCCCTCACAGGTAGCGTTACCCCTCATAAAGATGGTGGTGGACACCACCAAAACTCTATGGCAAACACCAGCTTCTCTGCCACCCACTGCTAAACACAATGAGCGCCGATATTTCGTCCCCTCCGGAGGCTTTGAGCATCTCTACTCTCATCCGCTTCCAGACTTGTTGGTCGTCGATGCGGCTAACCAGCAGGAGAGACCAGGTTTCTAAGGTCCTGCCCCAAAGAATAGGGATGCTAAACTCCTGGACCTCGTGGGTAGAAAAATCTACTCTACTGGTGGGGTACAACTCCGTATTGCGACAGCAGGCTATTGTGAGCAGGTACTCCTATAATACCTGTGCTTCCATGGCTAAGTTTACAGAGCTCATCCCTTCAGACTCTCGGTCTGAGTTCACCGTCTTGATGGAAGAAGGGAAATTACTCTTCTGCGCTTCACTGCAGGCAGCCTTAGACGCTGCCACAAGAGTCATGGTGACAGGAGTGACTATGCGACAGGGAGCCTGGTTGCAAGTCTCAAGGTTACCCTACGAAGTCCAACAAACGATTCAGGACCTTCCATTTGAGGGTGAGACTCTGTTTTCAGAGAAGGCTGACAAACGGCTCCACAGCCTAAAAGACTCCCGGGCTACCCTCAGATGCTTGGGCTTGCATATCCCTGTCACTCAGCAGAGACGCTTCCTCCCACAACCTCCTCAAAGGTTCCAGCAGCAGAACCTCCAGGACAATTCTAGAAGGAGGAACTGGAGCGGTAGAAGAAAACATCCCTCTGCTAATCAAGGCCAGCCCAACCCGCTCTCTGGCCCTAAACTGGCATTTTGAAGGTGCGGTTGAGGACAGTGCACCAGCCCAGAGACTGGATTCACCTCACCTTACCTTTTCCTCCCGAATATCCCCTTTCTACTGTGCATGGTCCCATAAAACATTGGACCACTGGGTGCTTCGCATGGTAGAGAGAGTATACTCAATCCAATTCTGTGCCCTCCTGCCCTTCCACCCCCCTTCCCCATCCCTCTTCAGGGACCCTTCTCATGAGCAACTTCACATTCAGGAGGTACAACTGCTCCTAGCCCTGGGGGCTGTGGAGGAGGTTCCACTGGAGTAGGGTTTCTACTCCCACTATTTCCTAACATGGAAGACCAAAGGCGGCCTAAGGCCTGTCCTGGACCTGCGCGACCTCAACAAGTTTGTGAGGAAACTCAGGTTCCGCATGGTCTCCTTGACTTCCATTATCCTGTCACTGTATCCAGCTGACTGGTATGCTACCCTCAACTTGAAGGATGCATATTTTCACATAGCAATAGTGCAAAACCACAGAAAGTACCTCAGGTTTGTGGTCAACAGTTCTCATTACCAATTTATTGTTCTCCCTTTCGACCTGTCAGCAGCACCTTGAGTCTTCACCAAGTGCATGGCAGTCGTCACCACCTTTCTGCGGAAACATCAGGTACAAGTGTTCCCATATCTCGACGACTGGCTGGTCCAGGGCTCAGGTGAAAGCCCAGGTGGCATTCATCAGAGTCACCATCAAGAATCTGGGCCTCCTACTGAAAGAGGTGAAATTGACTCTGTTCCCGGTCCAGGGGATAGAGTTCATAGGGGCGGTTCTGGACTCAACCCAAGCCAGAGCATTCCTACCACAGGCGAGATTCTAGGCCCTCGACGCCATAATCTAGGGACTCAGGCAGTTCCCCACCACCACCACGAGAAATTGTCTCAAACTGCTCGGCCATATGGCGGTCTGTATGTACATGTACTCAGGCTTCGACCGCTGCAGTCTTGGCTTGCGTCAGTGTACAGACCTGCCAGGGACAGCTTGAATAGGATTGTGACCCTACCTCGCCCCATCCTCGACTCACTCCTTTGTTGGACAGATGCTCAGCAGCTGTGCTCAGGAGTCCCCTTTGCCACCCCACAGCCATCCCTGACGCTAATAATGGACACGTCAGATTTGGGGTGGGGAACTCATCTGGGGGACCACAGGACTCAAGGCCTCTGGTCACAGATGGATCTCTGTCTTCATATCAGTGTCAGGGAGCTCAGGGTGGCATGCCTAGCGTGTCAGTCATTCCTCCCGTATCTAGCAGGTCGATGTATATATCGGTCATGACGGACAATACGACCGCAATGTTCTATATCAACAAACGGGAGTGCACGCTCCTCTCCTCTGTGCCAGGAAGCTCTCAGGTTATGGGACTTTTGTGTAGAGCACTCAGTCGATCTACAGGCGTCGTCCAGAACGAGCTGGTGGACCGCCTCAGCAGGTCTTTTCACAGCCACGAGTGGTCCCTTCACCGGACATTGCATCTTCGCTCTTCCAGAGATGGGACTGTCCACTGATCGACCTCTTCACCATGCGACGCAACAGGAAGTGTCAACAGTTCTGCTCTTTCCGGAATCACAGTCCGGGCTCCACAGTGGACGCATTCCTCCTCCATTGGGGGGGACCACTTCTATACGCCTTCCTACCCATACTGCTCCTCCACAAGGTCCTGCTCAAGTTCCGCAGTGACCGAGCTTGGGTCACACTCATAGCGCCAGCATTGGTTCACGTTTCTCCTGGACATGTCAGTGAGCGTCCCGATTACCCTGCCGCTTTTCCCGGACCTTCTCATGCAGGAGAAGGCTCATGGGGCATCCCTTTGAACCTCTAGCAACATGCTCCCTGCTCTACCTCTCCTACAAGGTCACGTTCCTGGTGGCGATCACTTCAGCCTGGAGGGTGTCTGAACTCAGGGCTCTAATGTCCGAGCCGCCCTACACCATGTTTTTTAAGGACAAGGTTCAGCTCAGGCCCCATCCGGCCTTCCTCCCGAAGGTTGTGTCGCAGTTTCACATCAACCAGGACATTTTCCTCCCGGTTTTCTCCCCTAAGCCTCATGTGAGTAACAGGGAGCAGAGACTCCACATTCTCGACATCCGCAGAGCACTGGACTTTTACATAGAAAGGACCAAACCATTCAGAAAGTCGGTACAGCTCTTTGTCGCAGTAGCGGACAGGATGAAGGGCCAGCCTGTTTTGACTCAGAGCATTTCATCGTGGATTGTGGCCTGCATTACCGAGCGCGACAATCTAGCGGGAATCCCAGTGCACCCGATAACGGCGCACTCTACAAGAAGCACAAGCTTCATTCAACAGCTTTCCTGGCTCAGGTCCCCACCCAGGAAATATGTAGGGCGGCGACGTGGTCATCGATACACATTTTCACCGTACACTATGCAATTACTAAGCAGGCCAGAGATGATGCGGCCTTTGGTAGGGCAGTACTCCAGTCAGTGGACAGCTCCGATCCCATCTCCTAATTTTACTTGGGAGTCATCTGATTGGAATCGACATGAACAAGCACTCGAAAAAGAAAAAATGGCTACTCACCTTCTCGTAACTGTTGTTCTTGTCCATTCCGATACCCGCCCTCCTACCCCTCTGTCGGAGTAGCCGGCAAGAAGGAACTGAAGGGGTGGCGGGTCGGCAGGTCTATATATTAGGCACCATTGGGGCGTGACTCCAGGGGGCGCGCAGGCTGACCCGATGGATGCTGCTAAGGGAAAATTTTTCCAGCCAACGTGCACGTGCGTGCGCACACACCTGATTGAATAACACATCTCAAAGAACAACTGTTATGAGAAGGTGAGTAACCATTTTATACATGCAAGGCTGGGTGGCCAGATGAGTCAGGGGGTAGAGGTAGCATTCCCTCCCCAAGCCCCACCAGTTGCCACCTACTTCCCCTCCCCTCCCCCCCCCCCCCCCGTCTCCACAATTTGAGAACCTCTGGTCTATTTGGACCAACCTATGGGAAGGGATTTTTCCACTGGGGACATTGGTGAGTGTCTGGGGTTTTTTCACTTCTTCTACAGTGGCTTGCAGACCTGGATGGTTAATTTTGGAATAGAGTAATACAAGCTAGAATTTTTAAAAAGCCGAAGAAAAAGTACATTGTTGCAGCTTGCAGGCAGTGTCCAGTGCAAGAGGTGAAGTGATAGTGGAGGCCAGCTCCTGAAGTAAACCCAAGCATGGTACCTAGAAGGCCACTGGCATCAACCTCAGTTGGTTTCTGCTGAGAGCATAGTTTAAACATAATGGGGTTGTACAAGTGTAATTCAGGGCATAATTGGACCTGCCGAACCTTTGTAACTGAGAATGATACATAAAAAGAAAATAATCTAACATAACATTTTGGTTTGCAGTGCTGTCACTTAGAAAATAATTTTAACAGTATTGTAAATTGAGCACATTTGGTATGGAAGTCATTGATCCTTGCAATGCCATGTTGAGTCATATTTCAGAACAGACCCACTCTTTCAAGACTAGCTAGACTTTTGATATATATATAGACAGTAATTTGCTGGGAGCACATATCCAGGAATGGGATTCTATTATGATTAACTTCTAAAACCAAGACCTTATAGGAGAATATTTTGTTTTTGAGCTTTTAAAGTGCCTGGGAATTCTACGTTATGAGAGGTGTCCATGCAGTATATGAATGTAACATAAATATAACTTTGTTTGGAGAAAACTATTGTATGTAAAAATGGATTGTCTTGTACATATATAAAATGTTATTTTCACTTTCTGCATGATTTATTTGTATATATATATTAGATTCAATTTCTTATTTTATGATTTATTAATGCTAGCCTGTAAAGAAAGTGTAGAAAACTTTCTGCGTTAGTCCTGGATGTCATGGATCATTTAAAGTTTTGGGCCTTTGCATTTTGAGCTGTTTACTGTAATAGTGATCTGTATCTACCATAATTTAAAACTGGTAAGTTGCTTGCTGGTTATTTTTCCTTGCTTCTCAGACAGATTGTGTCTAGTATGATTAATTATTATTAATTCTTTTTCTTGCCTTGATGATTCTAGAAATGTTTAAAGTACATTTACGTTTATAAGTGGCCTTGTTCTGCCATCATGTGTATCTAATATTAATGGCACATTCATCTCTTGAATGAAGTAGATATAATGAATTAGTAAAAGAAGAAGGGAATATTGATCTGATTCGTGATTTTACTTCAAGGATAAAAGAGCGAGACTTTAACTGCTATTTGAAAAGCAAAAATAGATTTGAGAAGTTTCTCATAACTCCAAAATTGGTGACTTTTTTTTCTTTTGCTATTTTAAAAAATAAAAGCTTATTGCTTTTGATTATGATTTTAGATATATATTTTAATTTGTTTTGAAATAATATGTATAACCTGTTGCTTGAGACAAGTGATATATTACAGTGATAAGAGACCCAGATTATCTAATAAGTAGTAGCATTGAAGTACAACTAATCCCTTATTCTGCTGAATTTATAGACTCTCTATATTCAAAGAAAAGAGTAAATATTTTTAGGTGGTCATTAGTAATTACTGGCAATGAATGGGGATGCAAGAATTTTACCCACATCTTAATTTTCAGCTGTCTCCTGCTTTCCCACTCACTTAATTCAAGCCACCCTTACCGTTTGACCTTTTAACATGAATATGTGCTTTCAAATGTGTATTGTCTTCCATGGTGCAAGCACAGTCACTTCAGTCCATACTTGTGGTCCTGATTAAGTCATTTTAAAAATATCAAAATAAAAATTTAAAGTATCTTGCCTTCATTAACCTGTGAGATGAAGGTTTGTAGGTCCCATATTTAAACTTTCTGATGAGCCATAGGGTAAGCCACCACAATAGGCAAGGCGTGCTTAGCATATTGTTGCTATGAAACATTTCATTTTTTAAAAATGAGGGACAATTCAAATATATAATTGTAATGCAACTAATTTCATATTTTACAGTCACAAAAAATTGCAGTGCTCAGGAAAATGAAAGACAAGTGTTCAATATTCTACCAGAAATAGTGATACAAGTGTGGTGATAATGGTTTTTTAAGTTTTCCTTAATAGCTAACCAGATTTTCTGTCATGTTATAAGTAAAAACTGACAGAAGGAAGGTAAGAGGAACTCAAAGTACTCCTGTATAGATTTTTGCCTCTTACAAATATAAGGCTACTTGTGATGTTCTGGTGATAGAAATAAATGTGATAGCTCATCTTTACCAGTTTGTAAGTGACAGCAGAGCTTGCACTGATTTTTAGTTACTGCACTGCACATATTCAGTAATATTAGAGAGACAAGGTAATACTAACTCACCAACTTCATCTCTATAATACCCTGGGACCAACATGACTACAGGAACACTACAAGCAAGATATTCAGCAATGTTGAATGAAATCAGAATTCACTGTGAGGGACTATCAATGGGTCTTTAGAACATAGTGTGTGCTCTGTTTTTTAATGTTTTGTTTTAAAAGGTTTTAAGTTCAAATGTATTTTTAACCATTAAACATTTAGAGTGTGTTGTTACTTTCACTGACATCAGTGAAAGAGTATAATCACTTTTGTGAACGTTCATGAAATGCTGTTAGCATGCTCTGTGATGTCAATGGAATGGCATTTATCAGTTCATTATCTGCTGTGATTTACATAAACATAATAAGGTAAATTTAGACAAAGCTTGTCATACAGTCCATGAAATATTGTTAGCTTTTTAATGCTAGGAAGCTTTTGTTACAATGGCTAAAATGAAAAAGTGTGAAATATTATTATACATGTAGAAAGACTTGTGCTTATATGATGTTTTTGCTTATAAAAGTGGCTTGTTTATAAGATTGTAATTACTTGTAGGTTTTTAATTCTATTATCTTACTCTTTATCTACCCATTTGGTAAAAATTCATAATCAACCCTTTTTATTTTCCCCAGGAACAGTAATTGGTGTTGTCATATACACTGGAAAAGAGACTCGAAGTGTAATGAACACATCCAATCCAAAGAACAAGGTAGGCTGGCATAACTAGAAGGACTGCTTGTTAAACACATTTTATTAACTTTTTAATATTTTTTTCTTTCCAAAGTACTAAATTAGATAAATAAAACATCAGTTCACTAAATTTATAAGTAAATACCATTCTGTATTGCAGAAAACTGAGTATTTTAAACTGGCTTAATTTTAAATTTATTTGTATAGCAGATGAGTTCTGTCTACTGGATGTGTCTTAATTATGTATATTATAAATTGCTCTGAGTCTCATTTCAGAAATACATCTTATAATGACTAGCTAAAAATGAAATTACAGTGGTCTGAAAACAGAGCAAGAGTAACGTATGCCTGCAGTATAGCTTTAGACCCTGATCCTACAAATTCCTCCCTGTGCACCTACACTTGAGCTTGCACAGAGCCCCCTTGACTTCAAGTCAGCACACTGATTCAGTGGGGCTATGCGTGAGGAAAGAAGTCCACCACAAAACAGTAGTTGCAGGATTAGATTTTAGTTTGTGTACACTTCAGTCCAGGAAAAATGCAGAACTAATCTAACGTTAGAATGGTATTGGTTAGTTACACTTAGGTAAGTTTTTTGTTTTGTGTATGTCAAAAGGTTCTCCCTCATGAGATTGCTTCCAAAGATGTCAAGTGGAGGAGTTGAGTGTTGTGTGCCTGGGCATGTGCGTGGTCTTCGAGCGCACGTTTACTGTGTGATGGTATAAGTTCTTGTTTGCTGTGAGGTGGAAAGGGGTAATTTATTAAATTGCTGAATGCCAGGTTATTTTATTTTTTAAAAATACTAAAAAGATCTAGTTTAGAGAAATAAGAAATGGTAGGCCACCTCTTACTAATTGTTTCTCATACTTCAAAGATGGAATTATTGATACAGGTTATTCATGGGACTATCTCAGGCGATGTGACTCTCAGTATTTTAGTTACAGGGGTTCTTTTATGTACTTTATGGGATACCATCAAGGCCAAGCAAAATAATCACAGTCTTCAACCATGTTTATTTTATTATTTATTATTAAAGAAAGGAAAAGAAAACATTAAAACAACTGAAATGGCAAAATGCAAACGATAAACTGGTTACTTCCATTATAATTTCTTCTCTATGAGAGCATTTAGCAGAAATTATACCTTTGAGAGTGGCTCATCCTTTGGAGGTGTTCTTCATTTGTAAGTGAAGACGGCATTATCTCATTTCCAAAATAATTGTGAATCCAGTCTTAGTATCTTATTAGATGCCTGGGCAAAATAATTTGTTTAAGGGCAAATGGATCCTGTTTGGCTACTTATAATAACCAGAAGGTTTACAATTGGGCAAAATAAGCTTGAACTAAATCCTATGAAATTGGAAAAAAAAAATTAAATCAGTTACTTAGAAGAAGCCAATTAAGGAGCTGTTTTGAGACAGGCAATCAACCAATATTAAGAACCTGAAACCCAGATAAATCCCACGGTTTCTCTGTTTGTCAATGTGCAGCCCCCTCTCTTCTCTCCAGGAATATGTACTCTAACCATTTGGTGATTAACAGGAGAAACTGTTAATATTTTAAATTACAATTGCATTTCAGTATTCCAACAAAATCATAACAAGACTCTTAAACCTAGTCCCTTGACAGTGTTTTAGTTAACTTTCTCTCACCAATTCATGTTGAAGTTTGGGGAAGGTTTTCCTGGGGTTGGTTGTTTCTTGAGTCTTTTTAGTTTTTCTTAGCTGCTTATAATAGCTTACTCGTAGAGATACGATGAGTTGTTGAGTGCTTGCTGTTTAAGCAGGGTAGGTGAGTGTGTGCAGGGGTGCTCACTGAGAGTTTTTTATACTCTTCTTCCTAATTCCATGATATAGGAACACACACCTTTTTCAGGCTGGTTTAGTTTCCAAGTTAGTTGCTGTCTCTCTTTTGTTGGCCCAGTACTTCCACAGGTTTTCCTTAGATTCTTCTTCACCTTATGCATATATACTTTGTCTAATGAACTGGTAACATTTCCAATTGCTTTTGTTATTCTGGTGGGAAAATCCCAGATAACCTTTTAAAGTTAAAGTGCAGCTTTTATTTTTATTCATACAATTTTCTAAGATGTTCTTCAATTTTAGTAGAATCAATCAGGAAATAAACTTTGGTTCTCAGAAAGTTTAAACACCACTTTATATACAATATTTTAGTTTTAGTTTTCAAAACAGTTTTTTAATTAAAGAAATTTTATAATTTCTTTAGCCTAAATAGATATTAGAAAAGACTTTTTTAATAACAAATTTTGGAGAGATGTGAAATAGGTAAAGAGAGTTGCTTGAGCACTGCCAATAATAAATTAATTTTTCCAATTAGATAAATATTTTATACTTAAAAGGCTTCTTGTATTAATAAATGTCTTTAGTAAGGACATAAGATTTCAGAATGATGCATTTAACATTTTACCATTTACATAGCAATGATATTAGGAAATTATATGTGGACCTTTACATTTAGTTAACATATTTGCAAGTATGTATTTCACCAATGCATTGGTCATTTTAACATTTAAGTAATAAACAAAAGGTTTAGAATATTTCCAACTACACATGTTTTTGTTGCAGCTTTAAAGACATAAGCAGAGATTTTTCTCTGAAAAGTAAAGGGTTTATATAGTGCCACTTTACTCCTAGGTTGATTGCACTGATAACACAACCTACATTCCTTTTTACAGTTAGGTCTCTTCCAAAAACATGAATATTTTACATGGGTTTATGCCTAAGGGCATAGACATAAAGTTGCTAGTCCTTGGGAGACAGAAATAGAAACCTACTGGAATTTCTTTGATTAGCTTTAATATTTTGTAACATAACTAGCTAAATATACTATGTATTGTTATATTTTCAGGTATCCTGGCTATAGCTTACCTATAGCTATCTCTTCACATTCAGTAAAGAGGAAGACAAGTTTGTAATGTCTTAATATTAACAAAAATAAGTTATACTAATGCTATGATTATTTTGCATCAATATTGAGATCTCCTTTTCTCACTGCCCACCAGCTGCTGTGGTCATAGAATCTTACTCTCTCCATTTTTGCCTGAGTGTTTTAACTAAAATGTTCCTAATTTAAGCAGCAAAGAATCCTGTGGCACCTTATAGACTAACAGACGTTTTGCAGCATGAGCTTTCGTGGGTGAATACCCACTTCTTCGGATGCAAGTAGTGGAAATTTCCAGGGGAAGATATATATAAGCAAGCAAGAAGCAAGCTAGAGATAACGAGGTTAGATCAATCAGGGAGGATGAGGCCCTGTTCTAGCAGTTGAGGTGTGAAAACCAAGGGAGGAGAAACTGGTTCTGTAATTGGCAAGCCATTCACAGTCTTTGTTTAATCCTGAGCTGATGGTGTCAAATTTGCAGATGAACTGGAGCTCAGCAGTTTCTCTTTGAAGTCTGGTCCTAAAGTTTTTTTGCTGCAGGATGGCCACCTTAAGATCTATTTCAAATATAATGACAATATATATCTCCAGATCAGTGGCACCACTATGGGCACCCGCATGGCCCCACAATATGCCAATATTTTTATGGCCGACCTGGAACAACGCTTCCTCAGCTCCTGTCCACTCACGCCCCTTCTCTACCTACTCTACATTGATGACATCTTCATCATCTGGACCCATGGGAAGGAGACTCTGGAAAAATTCCACCACGATTTCAACAGCTTCCATCCCTCCATCAACCTCAGCCTGGACCAATCTACACGGGAGGTCCACTTCCTAGACACCATGGTGCAAATAAGTGATGGTCACATTAACACCACCCTATACCGAAACCTACCGACCGCTATGCCTGCCTTCATGCCTCCAGCTTCCATCCCGGACACACCACAAGATCCATTGTCTACAACCAAGCACTGAGGTACAACCGTATCTGCTCTAACCCCGCAGACAGAGACCAACACCTAGAAAATCTCCACCAAGCATTCTCAAGACTACAGTACCCACACGAGGAAATAAGGAAACAGATCAGCAGAGCCAGACGTGTTCCCAGAAGCCTCCTACTGCAAGACAAACCCAAGAAAGAAACCAACAGGACTCCACTGGCCATACAGTCCCCAGCTAAAACCCCTCCAACGCATCATCAGGGATCTACAACCCATCCTGGACAATGATCCCACACTTTCACAGGCCTTGGTGGCAGGCCAGTCCTCGCCCACAGACAACCTGCCAACCTGAAGCATATTCTCACCACCAACTGCACACCGCACCATAGTAACTCTAGCTCAGGAACCAATCCATGCAACAAACCTCGATGCCAACTCTTCCCACATATCTACACCAGCGACACCATCACAGGACCTAACCAGATCATCCATACCATCACCGGTTCATTCACCTGCACGTCCACCAATGTAATATACGCCATCATATGCCAGCAATGCCCCTCTGCTATGTACATCGGCCAAACTGGACAGTCTCTAAGGAAAAGGATAAATGGACACAAATCAGACATTAGGAATGGCAATATACAAAAACCTGTAGGAGAACACTTCAACCTCCCTGGCCACACAATAGCAGATCTTAAGGTGGCCATCCTGCAGCAAAAAAACTTTAGGACCAGACTTCAAAGAGAAACTGCTGAGCTCCAGTTCATCTGCAAATTTGACACCATCAGCTCAGGATTAAACAAAGACTGTGAATGGCTTGCCAATTACAGAACCAGTTTCTCCTCCCTTGGTTTTCACACCTCAACTGCTAGAACAGGGCCTCATCCTCCCTGATTGATCTAACCTCGTTATCTCTAGCTTGCTTCTTGCTTGCTTATATATATCTTCCCCTGGAAATTTCCACTACTTGCATCCGAAGAAGTGGGTATTCACCCACGAAAGCTCATGCTGCAAAACGTCTGTTAGTCTATAAGGTGCCACAGGATTCTTTGCTGCTTCTACAGAACCAGACTAACACGGCTACCCCTCTGGTTCCTAATTTAGTCTAATAAAAATTTTAGTTTAGGTTTAGTTAAGGTAAGATACATTTTTCTAGTCCATCCTTTTCAAAATGAAATTCAAACTCTTTCTTTGTTAATCATATTGTGAGCACTGTTAAGGAAATATTTAGAAGCAAGCTATACTCCTTAGATATGTTCAGATTTTGTTTTAAAGTATGTTTTCAGACAAAATACAGCATACTATGCAGAAAGATTAAAAGTTAGATAATGCACAGATGCAGTGAATTAAGAAAAGCTACATCTCTCACAGAAATTCAGGTTAAGAACTTTCCTTTTCCTCATGCATGAGGTAGTCTGCTATGCTTTGAATCATGGTAACATGGAAAGAAGTAAAGCCATTGGCGGGGAGTTATCAGGTTGCCATAACTAGGAGTGCTGGGTTTGCGGCAGCACCCACTGGCGTAACTAATTATACCAACTGAATATATGGCTTCCATTATCTATAGAGTTTACAGTTTTGTTCACTGGTTTTTAGCACCCCATTACAAAAAATAATTTCAAGCAGCCCTGGTGGGAATCACAGATGCTGACTCTAGAACTGAATATTTCAAATTGGTCATAAAGGAATAACGCAAGGACCAGACTTCTGAACCTCTGTCATCATCTCCTTCCCTTACAGTCTTTTTTCTCATCCTTCTTCCTCTCTCCACAGAGGTGTCTAAAGCTTTGCAGGATATGGTGACTTTCCTGTCTTTAGAAATCCTTTTTTTTCTTGGTTCAAAGAAAGCAGCATAAATCTTCTAATATTTTAGAACTGATGAAGAGTATCCCTTCCAAAATGATGGACTACTGGAATCTGCAAAGGAGTTTTTGGTGCATCCAACCAAAGATCCATATGTGATTAGAAAGCCCTGAACAACTGTATTCTTTTTCTCCTGCAATTTCATTGTATTCTTGGTTCCTTAGTAATTTCTGCAGTTGCTGAATGGGTTAAGAACAACACGATTTCTAGACAACTTTTCATTTTGATAGAGACTTCCATTAACTGAAGCAGTCAGGGGAAGACCTGATGTTTGCCAGCATTTCTTGTGAGGATAGCAAGTTATTAGAAATGGCCTGATATTGCTACTCCTTATGGAGCAAATTCTTATCAGTGGTCAACCTTTCTCTAGAAGCTGAAAGTCTAGTAGTGAAGTTGACCATCCTAGAATATCAAGTGTGCTTTTTACAATGTCATCTAGTTCATTTTATTTATTTATTTATTTATTTATTGCAGTCATATTTTGCAGGTATTTTTGTCTTAACATGATTAGTTTATCCAGGAAGTAGAAGCTAAAATTCTGAATTTACCCATGTGGGAATAGATTTAATCAACGAAAAAGACAACCTTGGGTATTTTTAAATATACTAGACAAACTGCATGGTTTGGGGTTTAAGGTTGCATGAGCAACCAAATTCTGGCATTTTCAAAAATTGGGTGCTGAACTCAAAAATTAAAATTGCTGTATTTTCTAGGATTTTTTAAGAAAAAAGTTTTTTAAAATGTATCATGTGTAACTGTAACAACTCTTCCATCATGCATGGTATCATTATAAGATTTGAATTCTTGAAACTTCAGTAGTGCAACACAGCTTGAACTATGGGACTAACTGCATTAGTTGCCAACAGGAGCAGGTTGTTATCCCTGGGGAGAAATGGGTCACAGGAACCATGTGCAGTGTCTGGAAAGTAGTTGGTGGAGGTGGGGGGAAGCATGACTGAGCTATTCTTTCCCTTTCTTCTCCTTTCCTTCTCCTTCAACCTTTCTGAGAGGCTGTTTGTTCCCAAGGTTCCCAGTTCAATGCGTGCTGTTGCTTCTGCTTTGGCGCTGGTGGCATAGGCTCAGCTATGAATTAAATGTTCACGTTCACTTATTTTGGCATATTTCCAAAAAAAATTGTGACGGTACAAGCAAGAGAAGGGAAATCACAATTTTCAGCAGTTTACAACTCAGCTAAACCTGAATGGAATTTCATAGAACAAAGAAAAGGCACTACTTTTAGCCTGAGAGCTTTCCCCTGCTGAATTTCAAAGGCCAGCTGCAAACATCTGGAGGTGTTAGAAGGTCTCAAAATGTAACAAGAGTCTTTTTTATAATAGAAAGTATCGAGCAACCTACTATACGGTCCACTGCTATCTCCCCCTATAATAATTCCTGAAACCTGGGATGTATAAGGGTACGTCTACACTACGGGACTATTCCGAATTTGCATAAACCGGTTTTGTAAAACAGATTTTATAAAATCGAGTGCGCGCGGCCACACTAAACACATTAAATCGGTAGTGTGCGTCCATGGTCCGAGGCTAGCGTCGATTTCTGGAGCGTTGCACTGTGGGTAGCTATCCCGTAGCTATCCCATAGTTCCCGCAGCCTCCCCCGCCCCTTGGCATTTCCGGGTTGAGATCCCAGTGCCTGATGGGGCAAAAATCATTGTCGCGGGTGGTTCTGGGTACAGCCTCACCCCTCCCTCCCTGAGCAGCAGACAACCGTTTCGCGCCTTTTTTTGCTTGGTGAACTGTGCAGACGCCATAGCACAGCAAGCATGGACCCTGCTCAGCTCCATACCGCAATCGTGAATGTTTTAAACACCTCGCGCACTCTCGTGCAGTCTATGGTGAACCAGGACCTTCAATCCGAGGCGAGGAGGAGGCGGATACGGCAGCGCGGCGATGACAGTGATGAGGACGTAGACACAGAATTCTCTCAAACCGCGGGCCCCTGCGCTTTGGAGATCCTGATGGTAATGGGGCAGATTCTATCCATTGAACGCCGATTTTGGGCCCGGGAAACAAGCACTGACTGGTGGGACCGCATTGTGTTGCAGGTGTGGGACGATTCCCAGTGGCTGCGAAACTTTCGCATGCGTAAGGGCACTTTCATGGAACTTTGTGACTTGCTTGCCCCTGCCCTGAAACGCCATAATACCAAGATGAGAGCAGCCCTCACAGTAGAGAAGCGAGTGGCGATAGCCCTGTGGAAGCTTGCAACGCCAGACAGCTACCGGTCAGTCGGGAATCAATTTGGAGTTGGAAAATCTACTGTGGGGGCTGCTGTGATGCAAGTAGCCAAAGCAATCACTAAGCTGCTGCTACGAAAGGTTGTGACTCTGGGAAACGTGCAGGCCATAGTGGATGGCTTTGCTGCAATGGGATTCCCTAACTGTGGTGGGGCGATAGATGGAACCCATATCCCTATCTTGGCACCGCAGCGCCAGGGCACCCAGTACGTAAACCGGAAGGGGTACTTTTCAATGGTGCTGCAAGCACTGGTAGATCACAAGGGACGTTTCACAAACATCCACGTGGGATGGCCAGGGAGGGTTCATGACGCTCGCGTCTTCAGAAGCACTACTCTGTTTAAACGGCTGCAGCAAGGGAATTACTTCCCAGACCAGAAAATAACAGTTGGGGATGTTGAAATGCCTGTCGTTATCCTGGGGGACCCAGCCTACCCCTTGATGCCATGGCTCATGAAGCCATACACAGGCAGCCTGGACAGTGGTCAGGATCTGTTCAATTACAGGCTGAGCAAGTGCAGAATGGTGGTGGAATGTGCATTTGGCCGTTTAAAGGCGCGCTGGCGGACATTACTGACTCGCTCAGACCTCAGCCAAACCAATGTCCCCTATGTTATTACTGCTTGCTGTATTCTCCACAATCTCTGTGAGAGTAAGGGGGAGACCTTTATGGCGGGGTGGGAGGCTGAGGCAAATCACCTGGCCGCTGATTACGCGCAGCCAGACACCAGGGAGATTAGAAGAGCACACCAGGAAGCGGTGCGCATCAGAGAAGCTTTGAAAACGAGCTTCATCAATGGCCAGGGTACAGTGTGACTGCTGTGTTTGTTGATGAACACCCAACCCCCTTGATTGACTCAGTCCCTGTAAGCAACTCCCCCACCCCCTTCGAGTACAGCTTACTTATGCAAATAAAGTCACTCTCATTTAAAAAGCATGAATTCTTTATTGATTCATTATAAAAAGAGATAGAGAAGTAAGGGTGTGGTTTGGGAGGAGGATAGGAGGGATGGAGAAGGCCATTAAAAAAAATTCACAGTAACGACAGCCTTCTGGTTGGGCTGTCCACGGGGGTGGAGTGGGCGGGTGCACGGAGCCTCCCCCCACGCGTTCTTACACGTCTGGGTGAGGAGGATGTGGAACATGGTGAGGGTTGAGGGTGGTTATACAGGGGCTGCAGCGGCACTCTGTGATCCTGCTGCCGTTCCTGAAGCTCCACAAGACGCCGGAGCATGTCAGTTTGATCACGCAGCAGCCCCAGAGTTGCATCCCGCCACCGCTGATCTTCCTGCCGCCACCGCTGATTTTCCTGCCGGTCTTCCTGCCGCCACCTCTCATCTCGGTTGTCCCTCCTGTCCTCACGTTCATCCCTCCTGTCCTCACGTTCACTGGCCTCTTTCCTGTAATTTGAAACCACGTCCTTCCACTCATTCAGATGAGCTCTTTCATTGCGTGTAACTTCCATAATATCCGAGAACATCTCATCTCGCGTCTTCTTTTTCCTCCGCCTTATCTGTGCTAGCCTTTGGGATGGAGGAGGGATGGTTGAAAAATTTGCAGCTGCATGAGGGAGATAAATATTTAGAAAGATACATTTTACAGAACAATGGTTATACTCTTTCACAGTGAACAGCACTATTCACCTAGCACATGTGATTTCCCTACAAGGTCGCATTTTTCATCTTAATAGTGAGTGCCTGCAGCTCTGGAGTTACAGATCTCTCGGTCCAGGCATCAGAATTCAGCTTGCATGCGGCCATGGTAAGCCACTGTCTTTCGGCTTCTGCAGTGATTTACCCCTCCCCCCAACGCATGGCTAATACCACGCTAGCTCCCTGCTAATCAACACCCTTCCCACCCCCCACCCCCTGCGTGTCTGGTACCTTGGGGAAGATCGCCGGTGACCAAACACAGAAAAGATCATCTGCATTTCACTCCTCCCCTCCCCCCGCTTCGCTACGTGCAGGAAAGTTTTTTTTTTAAGCTGATGCATTCCACGAACCCAGTAGAAAAATGGCCACCCCCCTTACTTAAATTCCTGATTTTTAAACAGGTTATCCTGAACGATATCACTTTGCTGAGGATAACAGAACAAGATAAAGAACGGATGCTTCTTGAATGCCAGCAGTCACCGGGACCATACGCTGCTATGCTTTGCCACGCAATGATACCTGATTACTTGCTACATGCATGGCGTGGTAAAGTGTCCTACCACGGTGGGCGGAACAAGGCTGCCTTGCCCAGAAACCTTCTGCAAAGGCTTCTGGAGTACCTACAGGAGCGCTTCATCGAGATGTCCCTGGAGGATTTCCTCTCAATCCCCGGACATGTTAACAAACTTTTCTAAGTAACTATACTGTCTGCGAATGCATCCCAAGTCCTCAGGGCAAATCAATCATTAAAAAAGGCTTGGTTAAAAAAACAATGTTTGCTATTTGCAAAGGTACACTCACCAGAGCTCCCTTCCATGGCGTCATTGTCTGGGATAGTGGCTTGTGAGGGCTGGGAGGACGGTAATTCCGCTTGTGAGGGCTGGGAGGACGGTAATTCCGTCAGGGTGATAAAAAGCTCCTTGCTGCTGGGGCTCACGGAGTGCTGTGTGCTCTCTGCTAGGTCTTCCTCCTCTTCTTCATCTTCATCTTCCCCGTCTGCATAATCCTCAGCCATGGAAGAGATTACAACTCCCACCTCGGAATCCACGATCAGGGGTGGGGTACTTGTGGCGCAGCCCCCTAAAATTGCATGCAGCTCAGCATAGAAGCGGCATGTTTTTCGACCTGCCCCGGACCTTCCGTTTGCTTCTTTGGTTTTCTGGTAGCCTTGTCTGAGCTCCTTAACTTTCACTCTGCACTGCACTGAGTCCCGGCTGTGGCCTTTATCCGTCATAGCCTTAGAAATTCTTTCAAATACTTTTTCATTTCGTCTTTTGGAACGCAGTTCTGTTAGCACTGAATCCTCTCCCCAGATAGCGATCAGATCCAGTACCTCCCGTGCAGTCCATGCTGGGGCTCTTTTACGATTCTCAGGAGACTGCATTGTTAACTGTGCTGATGAGCTGTGCGTGGTCACCTGTGCTGATGAGATGAGATCTCCACGCTGGGGAAGCAGGAAATGAATTTCAAAAGTTCGCGGGGCTTTTCCTGTCTACCTGGCCAGTGCATCCGAGTTCAGAATGCTGTCCAGAGCGGTCACTGGTGCACTGTGGGATAGCTCCCGGAGGCCAATGCCGTCGATCAGCGTCCACACTAACCCTAATCCGATATTTTAATACCGATACTAGCGTTACTCCTCTCGTTAGGGAGGAGTACAGAAACCGGTTTAAAGAGCCATTAAAATCGATATATGGTGCCTCCTAGTGTGGACGGTTGTGGCGTTAAATCGGTTTTGCGCTCCTAAAACCGGTTTAAACGCCTAGTGTAGACCAGGCTTAAGGTCAGCATTGATGGGCCCTTAACTATTTGCCACTGCTTTAAAACTAACAAGAGAGAAGCAATGAAAGTTTCTAGTAACTGCTTTCCACTGACAGTATATTAGATGACGTCTAGTATTCCATCAATAGAGAGGCGATTTATGTGGTTAACTGCAGTTAGCACTAATTAAAATAATATGCATAAATCTTCACTTGATGAAAGAATATGGACCACTGAATGCCTGTTTGTTAGTTTAAATAAGTTACTGTATAGTACATTATTTAATTGTAAATTCCAGGTGTTAAATAAGTTTGTATTCTTCCAGAAATAAGTTAACTATTTCAGACTGCAAATATCATTGTTACTTAATATTAAGGGACTAATCCTATATGGAAGGCATAGATGAGTAGCCAGCTCATTTACAGCCCACATATTCTGGAATGATACCCACCCCTTCTCACCAGCACCACCTCAGAATGTAGTAAATGGCAGCAAAGCAGTTACTGCCATTATAAGCTTACAGCAATATCTCCCAGAACTCCTGCACACCCACTATACAAGGGAGTTTCATACACCCACTGCATTCGGGCACCCACTGCTAACCTCATTCCACCCCCAATTCCTCTGAGAGATGAGGACAGAAAATCCACATGGAAAACACACCCTTGTAGCATACAGGATGTACCCCAGAATCCTGTTCCCTGCAGAACAGAAATAAACCAGTTCTGTTGACGTCAGAATCCTCTGAAGATACTGATGGGTAGGGGTAGAAGAGAAGACGACGCTCCTAAAGAAGTTTAAAGCAGCAATTCTTCAATACAGGACAGTACATTCTAGAAATGCTATTTGCACCATACATGCTGTAACACTGTTCATGTAGATATGCAATGAATAATGTTACAGTATTTTCTATTTTACAAAATCTAATTTATTCTTCAAAATACAGCAGAGCTTTTCAGCCTGTAAAATGTTGGAGGTATGAAGTACGATGTCAAACAAACAGATATGAACAAAAGCTTAAAAGTTTTGTTTTCTGTTAATTTGCCTTTAAAAATCATATAATGTGATCCATTTGATACATAGACAGCCCAGATCTTTCAGTTTATTTCAAGAGCTCTGTTACACTACTCCAAATGGAAATGTATCATAGGTATTGACATGCCAATGAGTATGCAAAATATGATTCACATTAACTCCTGGAATTCTCTAGTATTGTCCCTCAACGCAGAATTTGATACTGAAACAGCATTTACTAAGGGATATATAGACAAGCCCATTAGTGCTTATCTGTGATATAGTAGTCTGGCCAGGAGCAGGTTTATAGACAAATCCACATTCAAAATAATTATGGAGACTAAAAACAGCCAAGCCTTTCATTACATGCGACTCAGATGCAGAAAATTTCTAGAATAATATTTAGTATCTAAATACAGATTTATACCTTCAATGAAATGTACAAACATTAGTTCGCACAACGGTCTCGTGAATTAGATTAGTAAAGTCTTGTCTACATGGTGGAGTAATGTACTCTACAGGGATTGTGATTTCTTGAGCACACTAATGTTGTGCATTAATTGGTGTAGACCCTGCTGGTGCGCATTAAAGGTTCCTTAGTGTACTTTACTGCAATACTTTTTCTAATAGTACTACATTAAAGTGCACCTGCAGGGTCTACATGGACCAATTAATGTGTAACATGTTAGTGTGTTTTAGATATCACACCCTGTAGAGTGCATTACCCCACTGTGTAGACAAGCTCGCTTAGACAGAAAGGAAAACTGAGTCAGACAAGTTAAATGCTTACCCAAGACTTGCATAGTCACCTCAGGATTTCCTGGCTCCCAGTCCAGTGGTGGTTCTCAGACCACTAAGCCATGCTGCTTCTCGAAGCAAAGTGAGACAAACAAAGTTCTGGCCAATACCCAGAATGATCATACAATGATTTCGTTATTGATGCTTGTATCTTCAACTATGGAAGGAAACCTAAAGTCTGAGTGCTTCTGTGTGCACAAGGTTCTTTCATTTCAAAACAATGCAAATAGCTCTTAATCTTAGCAATAATCTTTCTAATGGGAATAGGTAAAAACCCTCAATTATAATGAACTAAAACTTCAGTTATAGACTGTTTCTTATAACCTAAACCTATAGTTATCAGGAAGATACTTATTTCAAGAAAAGAAAAAATTCTTCCAAGACGTTTAAAAAAAATCAATTGTGACAGGTTGCCGTTTTCATGCCATTCATAATAATAAGTTACTCAGAGTAAAAACATCAGGAATGAAATGACAATACAAATTGCTTGAAGCAGTTATTGCAATCCCTTGAGTATATTGATTTGTGTTTCTAATAAAGAGATGCTTTTAAATGTCTCACTGACAGAGACAGGTAATATGTGCCATTATGTGGATTAAAATGGCCACTTATTATTTTAATCTTAGTAACAGCATTTTTAAATTAACAGTTAAAAATGAAATCAATGCATATATGTATTTTCTGTGTGTTACATTTTATATCAAATTAAGACATTTGGGGGGAGTACCTTTTTGTAGTCAAAAGTTGTTCCGAATTTTTAAATAAACATGCAGTGTTTATATTGCATAAAATGATTAAAAAGATAGACACAATTATGTTTATATGTTACCCTATTTTACCTTGCAGTTTTATCACCGAAGAGGTATAAAAAATTTTGATTAAAGAAATACTTGTTTAAAATTTTCAGAGTGTAAGTTTCATAAAAGAAACCCCTCTGATGAAATGGATAATAGGAGTAAATCCACGTGAATTAGTCTTCAGATAAATTTTTAGAGTGTCTATTAATACAAAAATAATTGTTCTAAAGCCTGATCAACAAAGGATTAAATAGAACAACAAACCTACAATAAAGTAATTCTGTGACATGTAGACAAGCTGCAGTATGGTTTTTAGGATTATGACAATACATGCACCGCCTTCGCTTGCATAATCAACACACTCTGATATTACAGCTGCTAACAATTAAAAGTTGTGTTCCTTCATGTGAAATGTGAACATAAATAGACTTATAATTTCAGGCAGCAGTAAATAGGCAAAGTGTTAAATGTTGAAAAAACAATCCTAATGGTAACATCTGGGATATATTTCTGTATCATAGTATTGTAAAGAATATCTAAACTAGTGAACTTAGTGATACTTTAGATTGTGTTTTAAATAAGCATTTCATTTTGCATTGAGAACACAGGTATTTCATGTTAAATAAACTGTATCCATTGTTTGTCCAAATATTTGTGCGGTAGAGTATAATTACAATAGGTAATTGTGTGTGTGTAATATATGTCAATGTGTATCTGTGTAGTGTAGAAATAAAAACTGCTTCAAAGGTGCTTAATAATCCTTTGAAATTGTATGACCTGTACTTAGCAGCTAGTATTTTGCTAAGTCTAAACAGTGAGATTTAATACATTATATATAAAATATGTGAATGCAGCAACTGTCCTAACAGTTCTATAAAATACTTCTTCCAGTGCTTGCCTGTCTAACAAGTGAGGGTGGTCTTGGAAACTCAACAGAGATCCTGCTGCATGGCAGGAAATATTTTGCTATTAGACTGCTGTGTTAAACCATATTTGTGGGGGTGGAGCACAAAACAACTGGTATTGTATTTAAAAATACCAAAACTTCAAATAGTTTGTGAAGGCTCCAATCCTGCAAAGATTTATGCAAATGCTTATGTGATAGAATGCTGAAGCCTAACATGTGGGTCAGCACACTGATCACTGTGGCCTTGGCAATATCTGATTGAGGAAATAAGAAGGAACTAGCCAATCAGATGGGGGCAGAGGGTTGAGATGAGCTCACTGGCCAGTCAGCTGACTAGCTTGATAAATGGCAGGAAGGAATAGTATTAATGGGGATGGACAGGGCTAGCTGTGCCCAGACTGAAGGAAGGGTGATCCCTTTTTCTCCCAGGGCCTGAATTAACAGGGGCTGGAGGCAATAGGGTCATAGGTATTAAAATTGTTGTATTGTACTGTACAGGTGTTGGTGGAGGGGACTTGAATAATTATACAGAGTGGACACTAAAAGAAGGGAGTCTAAGCAGTTTCTGTGTGGGGAGAACATATACTCTGTGGCAGTTTAATTTAAGTAGAAGCATAAATCTTTATGGGATTGGGGCCTTTAGCATGCATCTTTCTTCTACAGTAGGGCCACACTGGCCAAACTTGCATACTCTTATATAATCATCAGAACCTCTGTACTCCCTGGTGCTGGCTACCTGGATTGCAGTGCAGTGCAGGGAAAAGAGCGGGGGCTGCTTCATCCGCCTCCTCCCCTGTGCAGTTGGTACAAGGTACCCACCTATATTGTCATGCAAGCGAAAGTACAATCTATATTTAATGTAGGGTACTTCCTGCTAGGAGCCAAGGGGAATCTGGAAGGTAGATGGAGTCTGTGAGATTCACAGTCTGCCTTCTGATCTGTATTGCTCCTTGCTTTGGAGCTCATAGCAAAGTCACAATTGAGTCCTTAATGACCAGGCATCAGTTTAATTATGGTTTACTTTTGTGTATATCTTCTTAATATTTCAGCAATGTTTAGGTGTAGATGTTTTAAATTGTTTGGGGTCTTTAATGTCATAACTGTAGTATCCGTTTCAAATACTACAGCTCATGAAGTTGTCCAGCTATACCGAAAGGAGGACAGGAGACACTTGATATGGTTTTAATCAGGCTGCAACTTTATTATTAGATGTCTAGGACTACCCAGCAGATAAATGTACAATGCAGGTACTCCATAATCATTCAATATCTATCCCAGGGGCTTCTGCGAGCTTCCCTCTTTTTCCATCCAGGTCCCCCAGTCATAGGAGCCCTGAATCCCCCACTCCCATTCTGCTTCTTTAATAAACACTTTTAAAGTCTTTTACCAAGTCATTTTTCCAGTCAATATATGCCGTCCCTATGCAGTACTTGCACTGGACATCTGCCTCACACTTACAAAATGAGTTGTGACATAATAGCCTAAAACCCCTCCCTATTCATCATAACAGAGCCCTCCCTGAATCCACTGTGGGGCAGGCAAAAAAACCCACTCCACCTTCGCTAATCTGGTGGTTAGGGAAAAATTCCTTCCCAGCCCCCCTAGAAAGGAGCAGCTAGTATGATGCCCACAGCAGGACCTGACCAAACCTGATATTTTGCCTCCTCAAGGGGAGGGTGGATGGGTGCTGCTATGCCTGGTTTGGAGAAAAGAGGCTTCTTCCCCTGTGCTTTGCCCCTTTTTGACCTCCCTCAGACCTTCCAGTCCTTGTGGATGAATCAGCGTCGTCATGCTGACCCACTCCCCATTTTGCAGTAACTTCTGAGCCTATTGCTTCTCCCCCGGCAAGCCAGACAATGCCCTCCTCCCCATTAAAGGTACTGTGCAGTTGTTCTCTAAGAGGCCTTTGGATGTGCTGTTTGTTTAATATTCATTTGTCTAATTAAATGTCATTGTATTCCTAATTTTCAGTTCAAAGAACCTCCACATTGTATTTTAAAAAAATAGTGACTCAGATGCAAACCCAAGCATATCTATGGATTGTTCTGATATGTAGCATGCTGTGTGAGGTTAGAATTTGACTGTCTCTGTTCATTATTTTTTCTTTCAGGGCTGTTGAAATACGTGGCTAATCCATAGAAATTTCTGTGGTAATTTGTAATGTGGATAATAGTGAATATTATAAACAACTTGGTATTAGCATGGAATTGCATTATATCCACTTTCCTACCAAATGAGTTAATCATATTGATATTACATTTAATACCTTAGATTTTATCGTAAAACACTATTGAAATTGCCATTTGTTGATTAGTTTTCTGTTGATTAATACAGTTTTAAAAAACTGAACATACATCCCACTACACATTATTCTGATGATGCTCTGATTATTACAGTAATTTTAAGATTATAGATAGATTATAATTTATAACACATCTTTATGAGATGAAATTTTTTCAGAAATTGGGCAATAGATATAAAGTTGACGTTTCTATAACAAAATAGAATTCTTACTAAATCCTTTTTCTATATCTCAACGTACTTTCCAAAGACACATGAAGTACATGTATTACATTATAGAATTTATTACCCACCTGACTGGCTAAATTGAAGCTCAGTGTAGATGCTGCAGTCTTTTGCTACAGGATGGCCAAATTGGAACTGTTGGCCTTTGCAGTTGTACGAACTTTGTATTATTCTTTCAAAATATTATGAGTGTCAAATTCCTAAAAATCTCACCTGTAGTTATTTGTTGGCATTATTTTATGTAAGAGATGGTATTTTAAATTGATCTAAGTGTATTGATATACTGTCCATAGTCCCATGGCACTGCTCTCTTCAAGACCTGGAGGAGGACGTTGCTGAAATCATGAGTTCAAATTTACACAGCATGAGACAAGTGCTTTTGAAATATATATTTTCTTTTTCCTTTACATGTGAACATATTGCATCGGTTCTGCAAACTTCTATTTCCACCTTGTGTATCCTTTATACTATTTTTTTTGGTTGATTTAGCAGGTGGAGTTGGATGAGCAAGAAGGGGAAGCATTTTCATTATCTTACTGTTGGACTTTATTGAAAAATTGAACAGATACTTGAGTTTTATTTCTTACTACAGTACAATATTGTTGATGGAATGGCATATGCAGTAATATATAATAGAAATATAGTAATAACCATAGATACACTGAATTTCTAGATGTTACTATCAGATTGGTCAATCTTGATTTTATAAACAATGAATAGGAAAAAAATTGAAATTCAAATAAAAGCGTAAAAAAGGTCTAACAAATATAAATGTAACATTAGTATGTAAGGTGTATATATACCTATTCAAGCATGTTATTTATGTTTGTTACAACTTAGAGAAGGATTTATTTTGTTTTGCTGAAGTATTTAGTCATTCAGACAACAATTTTCTTAACTTAAAGTCAACATTTTGTTGTTTTATTACAATTATAAAAATTGTTTCATTGCCTAAGGATGCAGACACGGTCTGAAAGACGCACAAGACAGAGAAGGGAATTTTCTTAATGGATCAATTTAATATGTTTTTAATTCCAAACAATATAAAGAAAAATGATTTCTTGCAAGGTTTAATTTCAGTCTAAAATGATATATTTGTTTTATTCTTTGGATAAACGTAGATATGGTAACATCAACATTATTATACTACAATGACTGTTCATTCTGTCTCATTGGCAGTCAAATCAGCTTGCTATGGAATGCAATTCCAGCCTAAAAATCAGATTGAATTGTGCTCTTCACAATGCTTTAATCAGTAATCAATTCTATTTGGATAGATATTTCTTAAACCTTGGCTTTCTGGATAAAGTTGGACCTGTCAATGCTAAAGGTCACTTATAGATGTTAATTAACCAAGAGGGAAATTAACAAACTAAGATTATTTATTTATTTTGCCTGACATTTTGCGATATTGTCATTCTTACCTATCTGTGGTGTAGGGGAAAAAAACCTGTTTTTAAAACACACAATTGTTTTTTTTATAAGGCTGAGATGCATAGTAAGCCATGTATTCTTAGGTTGGCTCTTCTGGTAAAACTGTTATTGGTGAGGGCCCAACACTGCTTTCATGGACATCAAAAGGAGCAGAATTGGGTCCTAATGGTAAAAAGGTAAAATGAGAATTGGAAAGGCAAAAGAGAGTCTGTGGAATAGCATTTGTGTAGTGAGGCTTAAATATTAAAATAACTCTTAAGTTATACACTGTATATTCAGAATATGCAGCAAGATGCATCATAATTATCTTCAGTCTCTTCCTTTAGAAATGTGAGTAATTTTTGTTAAAATGAGAGCAGCATTGGCAGACACACACATCAGTGAATCTGCCTGGTGTGCCTAAAATGAGCACATAAATAGTTTTTTATACTGCTATCACTTGTAGGCAGTGCTCAAAACAGTGAATTTAAAATGTACTTTATATAAAAAAGCTTCCATCCTGTTTTAATATGACTGAATATCAGAAGCATAAATCCTCTGTGTACCCATTCAACATCAATTTAAATAATAGTAATCTTTAACATGCCTCCTAATTGTTAAACTAGAATTAAAGCTGGGTTTCAGGGTGGGGGTGACTCAGTGTTTCAAATGTTTTTTTTTCTTTTCAGCAAGTTATATTCACCAGTTGTAGACTTAGAAATGTTAATGTTAATTATAAATGTTACTTTTGTTTTACATTTCATATTTTTGTCGAGAGGTAGCCTCTTGGATTTCCCCCATTTAATTTGAAGTGGATCCACTACTTTGGACAGAAGTTATAACTCATGGGTATTTCTGATCAATCCAGTGGAATAGAGACTGAGTTCCTTTTTCTGAAAGCTCCTTTTGCTGCATATTTGTTCAATTGGCCATACCCTCCTCTTTACATGCAGAAATGTTTCCTCTGATATAGTTTCCTTTGTGATAGTATTTCTAAAAAGATTATTTTCCCCTGAACAATTAGTTTCCCTTTATTATTTTCTGGAAATTCTGCAGGAGGAATGAAGTGCAGTGCTTGGGGGAAGATTCACTTAGCACCTCCTGCATTTAACTCCCCTCTGCCCAGCACCACCAACATTTAAACAGTTCACCTGCTCCTGCATGTGGTCCAACATATTGGAGACTCTCTCAGAACAAAGCAGTTCCATCACCTGAGACTTGCCTGCCTCTCCTTTAGAATTGCCATTGTGGGAGCCAGCCCTTCACTGCCCTGGCAAACTGATTATTTGTATAATGTTCTTTTTTGTACCAATACTGGTGGTCTGCTCCTCAACAGAAGATGAATCAAGTCATATATCCTGCCAGTCAGCTCAGGTGGAGGATGGAAAACTTGCTCAGGGGGAAACTCCTCTTATGGTATGTCTGCACTGTATCTAGGAGGATGCTTCCTGGTACAGGTAAACAGACATGCGCTAGCATGGCTTGAGCTAGTGTGCTAAAAATAACATTGTGGCCATGGCAGCAGAGCGGGTTGCTCAGGATAGCCACCCAAATACAAGCCCACTTAACCCCCTTACTACGTATCCTAGTGGCTACCCTGAGCCACCACTCATGTAGTTTCACTGCTATTTTTAGAGTGCTAGCTTGAGCAGAGCTAGTGCATATCAGTGTAGCTGCACTGGGAAGCACCCTCCCAGCCGCAGTATTGACATATCCTCCTACAGCTGTCATAATTGCTTACTATTAGCTAACGGATTTCAAAAGAGGCTTAAAAGCAGCACTGGTTTTATTTCTGCTGCTGTGATTGGGGACTCCTAGGATTGGAATTATAGGGAGCCAACCCCCCATTCTTATAGCCCACCTTAACCCTCCTGTGAGGCGGGGGTGGATGGGAAGGTCCCGGCAATGGATTTGGAGGGAAGAAGAGGGAAGCTGATGGAAGCCCCTCACCCCAGGTATGGTAAGGTCCCGGCAATGGATTTACTGGAGGGGCATGGATGGAAAAAGAGGAGGAGCTGGTAACTCCCTCCCCTCCCCCGGGTAATTATGGAATAAACATGGGGTTACCTGCACTGTACACTGTTAGCTGCCAGGTAGTCCCAAACATCTAATAATAAAGTTGTGGCCTAATTAAACCCATGTCAAATATCTCCTGTCCTTTTGGCATAGCCAGACCAAAAAAAAACAAAATCTAGAAGTAGAATAGCAAGGTTGTTGTAGATCACTCTCATTGGTGAGAATCTGTGCACTCTTATTTGAAATAAGGGGGAAAATACATTTTTGGTTAAACGTATATTGTAGTGAAAGTAAAATCTGTCCATGGTCTTTCAAAGAGTGATCAAAATTTTGTAACTGCACATTGAAACATTTGATATTTGTCTTAATCTATACCATAAATATAATACAAAAGATTTTGACCTAATAAACTGGTTATTCCATGGTGTGCCAGATGATATACTACATAACCTGAGAATGGGAAGGTCTTTAATAATCGGTTCTTTGTACAACACTATATGGGTTAACCTTACTTGTTTTGGAATTTGCAGTTATGCTGCTTGTAAATAAGAGAGACACTTTTTTACATTACTGTGAAATTCTCCTTGATATATTGTGTCTAGATTGAAGTTTCCAATATATTTTCAAAATAAATTGTGTGGGTGCATTCCAGTTCTTCCTCTTGCCTCCCCAAGTAAAGATGTGTGATTTTAGAACCAAACCAGTTTTAACTTCTATACCTTAAAGCTGAAATAAAGATTGGGGAAAGAGACAAGTTTACCAGTAGAGAAATCTGTGTAACAATTTTTTAGAATAGTAATCTAGAGAATCAATAAAAAGTGAGCTTGTAAGTGAAATGGTATAATAAGAATTTGGCTGCCTTGAGAGCTATTGTGGAAGTGACAGGAAGATGAGGAAGACAGCATATACTACAAAGTATTGTAGGTGCTTAAAATAGTCTTTTTAGAACTAGTTCATTTAAATTCCAGTCATTATAGAGCCATTTGCTTATCATTGTCATAGTTTTACTTTGAGAGTAAACTAAAGAAATACTTGCAGTATTTCACTGTATAAAATTAATCTGATGACCAAATTCAGTTTACTTCAGTGTGCTTTTTTATATAGCTATGAACAACAGACTGTAATGTCAGGCTTTAGATTTATTTAATAAAATCATATTGATGCATTTCTAATATCAAGTAATACATTGTTAGAGAACAATATTTTAATATAGACCTAAAGCCATTAATATGCCAGACATTTGATTGTGTTAGTCTCCCTAGAATTGGATGACTAAGTGTATTTCATAAAAATGTTTGGGTATATATTGTTTGCTTCCAGATAGATAAGCCATGGTCTTCAAAATTCCCAAAAATTAAATGAAAATATTCTGTTTTGGACTTGTGCCAAAAATATACAGCATACATTGTGTTTAATGCACCTTTGGGATCAAGTCTTGTGACATATGGTTGTACCTATTTGGTGCGTCATACAGCAGAGCTTCAGAGTTACGAGCACCTCGGGAATGGAGTTTGTTCGTAACTGAACAAAATGTTATGGTTGTTCTTTCAAAAGTTTACAACTGAACATGGACTTAATACAGCTTTGAAACTTTACTAGGCAGAAAAAAATGCTGCTTTTAACCATCTTAATTTAAATGAAACAAGAACAGAAATAGTTTCCTTACCTTGTCAAATCTTTTTTTAAACTTTCCCTTCATTTTTTAGTAGTTTAACACAGTACTGTACTGTATTTGCTTTTGTGTGTGTCTCTCTGCTGCTGCCTGATTGCATACTTCCAGTCTCAAATGATGTGTATCGTTGACCGGTCAGTTCGTAACTCTAGTGTTTGTAACACTGAGATTTTACTGTATTTCCAAAACAATGCTGCTGTGCTTGTATGTTAAAGTTCGTTAACAGACTGTCCTTAGTTACATGGAAATTCATGCCCAGAACTGGACCTTGAGCTATGGTACCATATACTAATTGTTAGTGACCCATCACATATTCATGAATTGCAAACAACGAAGTGAAATGGCAATAATCTGAACATCTGGGCCAGAACAGGGTTATTACTAAATAAGTTTTTCCACTTGTTAATTTTGTCTTATGTTTTATTTATTTTATATTATTGCTGTAATATATTCAGTTTTTTAAGAGAATAAATAAATAAATTGTGTAAATTATTCATATTCAGAAGACTATCATTTGAATGTTTGAGCTGTGATCATGATTTTTATTTAAAAAATTAAGGACTGACTTTAAAAGTGAGCTTTTTTCTAAAGAGATCACGACTAAATTTCTACTCTTAAGTTTAACTGTCACTGTTAAATATTTCTTATTTCTAGTTGTATTTGTCTAGTTGAACTTTCATACATAGTTATACCTATAGCTGCTAGTTAAAAGGCCCTGTAGCATCAGGCATTTTCCCCATGTGTAGGTACAGTACTTATGGATTATGATCAAGTCACCTCTTAAATTTCTTTTTAATGAACTGAGTAGATTAAACTGCTTAAGTCATTCGCTGTAATGCATGTACTCCAGACCTTGAATAATTCTTGTGGTGTTTCTCTGAACCCACTCCAATTTTTCACCATTTATACAGAGTTGTCATTTCTGTTGTGAATATTGTCATTTCTGTTGCAAAGCATATCAGTTACCCTAAGCATCCAAGTATTACACTGGAGTTCAGTATTTGGGAGATACATCTGTGTCAATGTGAATGTGGTCCAGGTAGTCTTCTCTTTGGTGAGTTGTACTGGAATTTCTGTAACAGATGATCTCCCTTTCTAGGTTTACATTTCATCTTTTACTTTCACTAATGTGAGTTTAACAGCCCTTGAAGCCCACTAAACATCAAACATCAGGATTCACAGTGATCTGAGATGTTGGTGCTAATATATATATATTTTATTGTGGATCTTGTAGTCTCCAACGAAATAACTCCATTTATAGAGGTAGAAAGTCATAATGCTGGCTTGGGTATACGTTCAACACTGCTGTTCCTAATTCAGATAGAATCAAGTATCTTGTTTATACTTTTATGGTCAAGTTACGTGTAACTTTCTGAACAAATGTGGCTGTTGCCTTTGCCTTGTAACTCCGTTCAGTGTGTAAGACCAGGGATTGCTTTAAACTTGAAACCAGTGTACTAGCTGGCAAATGAAATTGGGACTTGACCTGTAAGATGGACAGAAATCATATGTAATAATTTATGGATCTTCCTTTCCTGAATTATTTCACCCAGGGTAGATGTTCTTGCATAATTTTACTTATATTGTTCCCTTTCCCGTCATCTTTTCTGAGTATAAATAATTCTCTGAGATATACAAAATAGCCTTAGTTTCTTGTTCCTTTTATAAATTGGAGACTGTTGTTTTGTTTCAGAGTAGCAGCCGTGTTAGTCTGTATCCGCAAAAAAAACAGGAGTACTTGTGGCACCTTAAAGGCTAACAAATTTATTTTAGCATGAGCTTTCGTGAGCTAAAGCTCACTTCTTCGGATGCATAGAATGGAACACACAGACAGGAGATATTTATACATACAGAGAACATGAAAAGGTGGAAGTATGCATACCAACAGGCAGAGTCTAATCAATTGAGATGAGCTATCGTTAGCAGGAGGAAAAAAAACTTTTTGAAGTGATAATTAAGATGGCCCATAGAAGGTGTGAGGAGAACTTAACATAGGGAAATAGATTCAATTGGTGTAATGACCCAACCATTCCCAGTCTTTGTTTAAACCACAGTTAATTGTATCTAGTTTGCATATTAATTCAAGTTCAGCAGTCTCTCTTTGGAGTCTGTTTTTGACTTTTTTTGTTGCAAAATTGCCACCTTCAAGTCTGTCACTGAGTGGTTAGAAAGGTTGAAGTGTTCTCCCACTGGTTTTTGAATGTTATGATTCCTGATGTCAGATTTGTGTCCATTTATTCTTTTGCGTAGAGACTGTCCGGTTTGGCCAATGTACATGGCAGAGGGGCATTGCTGGCACATGATGGCATATATCACGTTGGTAGATGTGCAGGTGTACGAGCCCCTGATGGTGTGTCTGATGTGATTAGGTCCTGTGATGGTGTCACTTGAATGGATATGTGGACAGAGCTGGCATCGGGCTTTATTGCAAGGATAGGTTCCTGGGTTAGTGTTTATGTTGTATGGTGTGCGGTTGCTGGTGAGTATTTGCTTCAGGTTGGGAGGCTGTCTATAAGCGAGGACTGGCCTGTCTCCCAAGATCTGTGAGAGTGAGGGATCATCTTTAAGGATAGGTTGTAAATCTTTGATGATGCGCTGGAGAGGTTTTAGTTGGGGGCTGTAGGTGATGGCTAGTGGTGTTCTGTTATTTTCTTTTTTAGGCCTGTCCTGTAGTAGGTGGCTTCTGGGTACTCTTCTGGCTCTGTCAATCTGTTTTTTTGTGGAAACTTTACTCAACCTTAGTTTCCAGGAGTAGAAATCCAGTCAAATAGTATCTCTTAGAGAAGGGACAATAGATTACCAGTAAATCAGCTTCTCTGAAGATACCATTTCTATTTGCATACCTACCTATCATTCAGAATTAAGAGTTATGCTTTTAGATTATTGGCTGTCTTGTCATCTTATCACACTGAGATATATTTCTTGTATAAATTAGGCTTACAGGTCGAGATACTTTTTGCTTCCTTCTCTTCAAGGAATTGTTAATTGCGTTTTGATTTACTGCTTAATTGTCAGTATTTTAATAGCCTACTACAGCGATTCTCAAACTGGGGTCCACGAAGGTACTCCAGAGGGTCCGCTAGCCCCGCAGATCAACTTCTCCCCCTCCCTCTTTCAACTCCTCTCTCTCCCTCCCAGTGCCTCCTGCATTCTGCTGAACAGCTGTTCACCAGTGTGCAGGAGGCACTGGGAGGGAGGGAGAGGAGGGAGGCTGGGGCATGCTAGGGGGAAGGGGTGGAAAGAGGCAGGGAAGAGATGGGGCCGGGCCTGGGGCTGAGCAGGAGGCTTGGGGGTCTGCAAAAAATTTTAAATCAAAATGGGGGTCCTCGGGTTGCTAAAGTTTGAGAACCTCTGGCCTACTATTTATATCCTGCTGCCTCTCATCTGTGAGACTCACTGCATCCCTTATCTGCTTCATACTGTGTTTTCCTCCATTTTTCTCACTTCCTTCCACTCCTTGTTCCATTCTTCCTCCTTTTTATCTTTACCACTCTATTGTTTCCTCCAGTTCCATCTACTCTTTCTTGTCATTCCATCCAACCAAATCCAGATTCCACATCCATTCCCTCTTCTGCCCACATAACATTTCACTAAGTTCTAGCCTTTCCTCTTTGTTCACACAGCTAAACTCTCATCTGGGTCCTCCTCTTCTCTCATCATGTCTACTGCAGCCTTCTCCTCTCTGGTCTTGCCAAATCACATCGTGTCTCACTTACATCTGTTCAAAAATCTGCTGCAAAGATAATTTTCTTGGCACATCATTTCAATCATGTTACTCCCTCTCTTTTCATCCCTCTACTGACTTTACCGTCTCCAGCCCATCAAACATAAACTACTTGTCTGTGCTTTTAAAGCTCTGTACCATCTCTACCCCCACCTATCGCCTCTTACGCACTATCAAGAAGTTGACTCCTATGTCTTCTTTTCATGGTCCATATGTTAAATTTTCGAACAGCCACCTTGGTGATTTCTCACATGCTGCCCTCGTGCATGGGAGGAGCTCTCCATAAACAACTGCAAAGCCACCACATTGATCTCCTTCAAATCCCTTTTTAAAATTCTCCTCTGCTGTCATCACTGCAAAAAAAAATTGACAACGGTTAGACAATTGGTCTGCTTTTCATGCTGATCAGTACTGTCTCATTACCTTGTGCTCCCCCTGTCTATTCTGTTTTATATCCATCTGTTGCTTCTTGTCTTTACTTAGATTATAAACTCAAAACAATGGTTCCCACCCTAAAGTTATTTGTTTATAGAATGCCTAATCGAATGGGGCTCTGATCCATGATTGGGATTCTTAGGCGCTAAAACAGTTCAAATAATAAATAATAATTGAAGCATAACAGAGGGCACTCGCAGTTGTTTTGTGAATGAGACACATCTACTTGTGCCTCAAAGGCGGAAAAACTTTGGCTCTGGAAGTTTTAGAAATGAAAAGTCAAATGGTATCTTCAAAGAAACCAAATTACAAGTACATTTCCCTTTTTCTCCTGTAGTTGCATCAATGTCTCATTCATCTGCACAAAGATACTCCAACACAAAAGGATGTTTGCTAAGGGGGTTGTTATCTTGCTGTAACAATATTCTCCTGACTTTAGCCTTGCCTGAAAAAAAAAATACTATAGCATTTTCACCCACCTTTTCATTGTGGGCTGCCATGTTTCCATTCTATAACCCCATTCCTTTTATTCACTCCACTTCAAGCAACTAATCTGCTTTTCTCTGTAACTACAGTCAGAGTGTTCAATAGCTTTTCTAAGGGCTTGGCTACACTGGAGAGTTGCAGCGCTGGTGGTGGCTTTACAGCGCTGCAACTCACTCACCGTCCACACTTGCAAGGCACATACAGCGCTGTATCTCCCTGGCTACAGCGCTGGCTGTATTCCACGTCTGCCTGGGGAATAACGACTGCAGCGCTGGTGCTGCAGCGCTGGAGTGCCAGTGTAAACAGTGATTAATCTTACTACGCTGTAACTGACTTCCGGAATTTTCCCACAATGCTTTTAACTAAAGAACTCTCTTTGTTTTGTTGTGATGCCTCTCTTTGTTTTGTTGTGAACTCAGGGCTCCCGGAGCTGCTTATCTAAAAAACAAACACAGCTACTGTTTGCTGTGAATGAGGCAGGCAGGGGGATGAATGTCCACAGCTAGTGTTTGCTTGAGGAGAGAAACAGCACGGTGGGGTGGGGGCGGGAAGGGAGTCAGTCGGAGCAGCTGCTTATCTGGTCTGAAGGCTATTTGCATTTAAGAGTGTAGGGGAAGTGGTCGGAATTTGAAAGGCAGGGAGCTGACACAGTGTCGGCTCCAAAAATCCACTCTCTCGCTCTCTCTCTCTCTCCCACACACTCCCTGTCACACTCCATCCCACCCCCCTCTTTTGAAAAGCACGTTGCAGCCACTTGAACGCTGGGATAGCTGCCCATAATGCACCACTCCCAACACTGCTGCAAATGTGGCCACATTGCAGCACTGGTAGCTGTCAGTGTGGCCACACTCCAGCGCTTTCCCTACACAGCTGTAC